>NC_140822.1:3212500-3242500 GCF_050613455.1 Vespa mandarinia | reverse complement strand
ATTTATTTATTCGTTTCTTTTTTATTCTTTTCCTTTCTCTCTCTCTCTCTCTCTCTCTCTCTTTCTCTCTCTCTCTCTCTCTCTCTCTTTTTCTCTCTCTCTTCTCTCTTTCTGTCTGCCTCTCTCTCTCTCTCTCTTTTTTTTTTATTTTCTTTAATATCGTTTCATAGATATC
Source organism: Vespa mandarinia (assembly GCF_050613455.1). NCBI lineage: Eukaryota > Metazoa > Arthropoda > Insecta > Hymenoptera > Vespidae > Vespa > Vespa mandarinia. The sequence goes on along the minus strand of NC_140822.1, from coordinate 3,242,325 downwards.
ATTTCTCCATGAGATATATGATTTTATGAAAATATACGAATACGATATTTTTGAAGATTATTTTCAATCGTCAAATTTTTAATCCTCTTGTAATTTTTCTTACGTATACGAGAACGTAATGGGAGATCAATTTTAAGAAATATGTGGACACTTACGACGTATACGATTCTTTTTTTTTTTTTTTTTTTTTTTTTTTTTTTTTTTTTTTTACTTTCAATGAGGTGCGAGGGACGAAATGGAAAAAGTCATAAAGTTAAATGTTTCGAGTTTCGAATTCGCGATAAATAAACTTTTCTCGAGTACACTCTCTTAACGTTTATTGAATGGAAACTCACGTGTTACGAACGTGAGCGTGGAATCTATATACCTTTTACGATGGACACAAATTTTTGGTCCGATATCGATCCTATAGTAAACCCCCTAAAGAAAGATTACCTATAGCTATTAATAGCGAATATTAAGAATATATATATATATATATATATATATATATATATATACAAAGGTTGCTCCACATAAATTGTTACTGTAAATTATTTCCATTAAAATCGTCATATAAGAATTCTATTTTTTGTGTGCGTTTCTGTGTGTACATTTGAAATCACCTGTTCAAATTATGAATTTAAAAAAAAAAAAGAAAGGAAACAAAAAAAAAGAACGGAAGAAAGAAAGATAGAAAAGAAGGAAAGAAATTAAAAAAAAAAAAAAAAAAAAAAAAAGAGAGAAGTTCGATAAAAAATTATTTAAATATCTCTAGCCAATTAAACACTTTTTCTATCATGTAAAGTATAAAACAAAAAGTATAAAATAAAAGTAAAAGATAAAGTATAAATGTGAAAAGGAAAAAAGAAAAAAAAAAAAGAAAAGAAAAGAAAAGAAAAGAAAAAAAAGGATAAAATATAAAATGTTTAATAATGATCGCTTATGATAATAATTTATAATAATTAAACATGATTTATTATGTACGCGTACACTTGTAACATTGAATTTTAATCGTTTATCATTATCAATTCATTAAGATCAAAATGTCTTTCAAAGATATTTCATAATATAATGAAACCCATGGACGTATCATAGTTAGATCTTAAATTTTGTCTTACGATAAATACATATAGAATTGTTTGAAAGATTTTTTTTTTCTTTTCTTTTCTTCTTCCTTTTTTTTTTTTTTTTTTTTTTTTTTTTTTTTTTTCAATAACATTCCAAACTTTCTACGGAATCCAGAAAGGAAACGGAAATCAGACTATTGCATGTTTTACTCGCCCAGTAAGGATATAACTTTTGTGTATATATATATATATATATATATATAAGGATAGTAAAGAATGTTGAGTTATCGATTTTCTTTGGCAATGTTTCTTCTAAATTTAAAACGACCAGGTTACTTATCCTATCTTATCGTTCGATTTAATCCAGTTAAATTTACGTTTATTTAAATATGATTTAAAAATATCGATTTTCTGATAAATAAATATTAACGTAATTAATTTAGTATGTAAGTTTGATGTTATTGGTTTCATCCTTTCTTTTTTCCTTTTTTTTTTTTTTTTTTTTTTTTCTTTTTTTTTTTGTCCTTTAAGAATTTGATCACTTTGAGGAACAGATGATGTACTTACCATACACACACACACACACACACACGCATACACACTGATATATACGAAGAACCCATAGATACTAACTAAGCACCATTAGGCTTATATGCTTCTATATATACTCTATCGGTAAACTTGCAAAACCGCTATCGCCGCGGTTCATAATTCACGCATCAGCCTCTGTCGGCCATCGAGCCACAAATTAACCATATTGCTTGTTTCCGGCTAGATGCTGTTCAACGCTTGCGTTAGTTTTAGTTTATGAGATCGCTCGAATAAATAATCCATTTATAATTTCCGTATCTTTAGATATATACACACACACACACACACACACACACACACACATACACACACACATACACACACACATATATATATATACATACAAATACATATAATGTTGACCTTTTATAATTGTTATTTAGTAGTTTCTTTTTTTTTTCTATCCTTATTCAACGATAACGATGGTAGATAATAGTACTTCTCTGTTGAATATAATAATCGATCGTCGGATTAAAACTTACTCGTCGCCAAAGCAAGCACGATATCATCCTCGCTTATTAATCGATCCAAATTCTCTTTCTCTCTCTCTCTCTCTCTCTCTCATTCTCTCTCTCTCTCTCTCTCTCTCTATATATATATATATATATATATCTCTTTCTCCTCAATAACGGGATTGATAAAATTAAAGTTCACGTATGAGATAGACGTTTACAGGATGGGATAAATTTCTGCAATTTAGTATAACGACCACTGAAGCCGGACTTAAATGATAATTAAAGGTGGCTTATTTTTCAACGAGAATCGTGAACAAATTATTTTATCTCGATTCTATTAAAAATTGTTTCAAAGTGGTATAAGATAGACAGAGAAAAATACCTGAGTTAATAGGGGGAAAAAAGATAAAAAGAAAAACAAAAAAAATATATATATATATATATGTATAAGGAGAGAGAAAGAAAAAAAAAAAAAAAAGAAAAGAACGTAAGCCCTTTGAATGAATTAAGGAGGAAGAATTGCATTCGAATGAGATAAAAATGTGACGAAAGAATTAAAATCTCTCTCTGGAGAAGTTTTTTCTTTCCATTTTTTTTTTGTTTTTTTTTTTTTTTGTTTTATTCGTTCATCTTCTTTTTTCTTTCTTTTTTTTTTCTTTTTTCCCATCTCACTTTTAGAACAGATCAAATTTATGAACGAACAATTATAATTGATGTTAATAGATATTTATCTTGTTGATCAATTGATTGTAACGAGTTTCTATTTGATCATGTTACGTTTAGAAATGAATAGTATTGTACGTAGTAATGGTTTGCGTTAATCAACCTGTACAATTCGTACGTAGAATAAAACGATCGTATTTGCAATGAAGTAGTTGTTAACCACTTGTCAAAAACAACGAAACGGTACGCGTCACCGCAATCGTTATTTATTGTAAATGTTTTAATCAAATTATCGTCAGTATATATATATGTATATGGAACAGTAACGTTTCGAATTTAAAAATGAAAATGCTATCTCCGGTGGTCGAACGTATCGATCAATTTTTTTTTTTTTTATTTTCAATTTTATTTTATTCTTCCTCCTTTTTATTTTGTTTCCGGTTTTTTTTTTTTATCAATTCTCTCTCTCTCTCTCTCTCTCTCTCCTTTTCTCCCTTTCTCTTTTCAAATCAATTCTTCCAAAATATTTCCGTGCAATTAAACGTTACATTAAAATTATAACAATGAGTTCATTTATTTAAGAAAATATTACACGTGTTAGTTCGATCGATTTATAAAAAAGAAACGATTATTCCGATAACTCTCACATACGTACGCGTCGATGTGTGGTTAGAGAAGGAAGGGAAAAAAAGAAAAGAAATAAAAAGTGAAATAAAAAGAAAAGAGGGAGGGAGGGAGGGAGGGGAGGGGATTGGGAAAAATAAATTTTCTTTCTTTTTCCTTCCCCTCCTCTTTTCATTGCACGCGATTGCGTAGTCATTTTACGGAAAGTACTATTATTCCTCAAAAGAAATCAACAAAATGAGAGGAAAACACGCACGCACAGGACCCTCGTATTACAGTAGTAACATTGTGATAACGATTGCCAACCATGTTTCGATTTTGTACACGCTTCCTTGAGATAAAACTTAATGAACGAGTCGTTTAATTTATTCCACGGTAGATTTTTCTAACTAATCTCTATCATTAGTAGTCGACCGTGTTGTATTTCTTTTTATTCCTCTTACTTTCTTTATTTTTTTTTTCTTTTTTTTCCCCCATTTTTTTCTCCTCCCCTTCCTCTTTCTCTCTCTCTCTCTTCCTCTCTCTCTCTCTCTCTCTCTCTCTCTCTCCTTACGTTTTAGAAGTCGTAAGAACGATTCGAGATAAGATTAAAAAAGAACGAAATTATTCTCATTTCGTTTTCTTTTAATTTCGATATCGAATGAAAAGTACGTATAAAATGAACGACTATGGTTTATAATTATAACCGAACCTTTTGATAATGGATTCAATAGGTATTTTCAATCGAATCAATAAAGCAAGTCGAATAATAAGCGAGAAATACCAATCGATAAAACGTACTGAACACATTATTCGTGAAATCATCTGTGCATATATATATATATATATATATATATATATATATATATATATATATATATGTACATATGTGTATGTGTGTGTGTGCATGTATGTAGGTATGTACTTAAACGTATGCACTTTGGATATAGAAAGTAATACTCGTTCTCTTCCGCATATTGTGCTGCACCCTTCGTAGTATAGTTCGACCAATAATACTCGACTCGCGAGAACGCAATGCGCGATTTTACGATCGAATCGGTAGAACACGTTGCCCGAGCACACGTTTCCCATTGCTATTGCAATTTTCGCCAGTTTCTCTTAAATTTACTACCACGAATTCCGTCGGCTACGATTATCGATTACGAGCTCTTTTTCTTTTTTTTTTTTCCTTCTTTTTTTTTTTCTTTTTTCTTTTTTTTTTTTTTTTTTTTTCCTTTTTCATCTTCCGGTAATTAAACGATCGTTAAATATTTCCCATTGTTTGTTTTAGACTCTCAAAAATATACTGAGAGAGAGAGAGAGAGAGAGAGAGAGAGAGAGAGAAAGAGAGAGATAGAGAGAGATAATGGATCTACAAATTAGTTTTATGAAAATTTATTTATTTACTGTTTGTCGTTAAATATACTGAACTATATATATATATATATATATATATATATGTATGTATGTATATTATTAAAAGTATATAATTGGAGGAACATTACTTATCATTCTCATCAGATGTATCATAATTTATAATCATATAAATAATAGTCCATAAATCATTGTGATCAATGTATATACTTTGCATCGAGTATAATCATGGAAATTGTGTGAATGAGATATCGTTATTAAAAAGTTAGACGATTATTAAAACGCATGGATGCAAATATTACGAAAGAAAACAAGAAAAAAAAACGAAAAAAAAAAAAAAAAAAAGAGAGAAACAGAAAAAGAGAAAATAAAAACGTAAATAAAGATGCACGGCATGAATGACGAATCAAATGATTTCTCTTTTTTTCCTTTCTTCTATCTTTCTTTCCTTTTCAATTTTTTTTCCTCTTTTTTTTTTTTTTTTTTTTTTTTTTCCATGAACAAAATTTTCCTTCACGCGTTTCACATCGCACATTTACACAATTACAAAATCAATTGTCATCGATGCGCTCGTTCACAATTCCTGTAAGACGAGATGAGGATTCAGTTAGTCCGACCAGCCATTTGACTAGATTAGCCAGCTACCTAGACTAGTCAGCTACCTAAGACTAGAGCTAGCTAGTAGCTACCTAGCTAGGGATAAAGCAAACAGCCATTAAGTTTCGAAGCTTGATGCACCCTAACGCTAACATCCTTGTGCTTTCTCTTCATCTCATCGTCGTACGTCCAACTCCTTCCTATATATATCTATATGTATATATATATCTATATATATATATATATATATATATATATATATATACCATTTGAATCGCAGATAGAGGAGTGTTCCGGTTCGGTAGGACGTGAGAACGGAATCGATTAAGCGGAAGGATATAGTCTAGTAAGAGAAGGTGGAGATGGAGAATGAGTGGTGAGAAGGGGTAAGGGGTAAAGGTGGGAGGGGGGAGGGGTAGGGAAGGAGAAGTGTGCGTCAAAGATGTGTACGCGAGCGTGTAAGCTCCATGGACCAAGCAAATGGAAAGGCAAATTTCGTGAGACAACGTCTTGCATTCCGACCTAACTGTTTCTCTCTCTATCTCTCTCTCTCTCTCTCTCTCTCTCTCTCTATCTCTCTCAATCTCTTGTTTTGGCCAAATCAAACAAAGCTTGTTTACGTAATGTCATCGTCCAATGGTTCCTTCCTTCCTTCCTTATTTATTTCCTTCCTTTCTTGCTTCCTTTCTTCCTTCCTTATTTCCTCTCTTTCTTATCTATCTTATAAAAGAGTTATACGAGTTATAAGATCTTACGTTTCGTGCGATATCTTGAACGCTTCGAAGCGCATCATCAAGATCGATCGTTGATATCAAAATTAAGGTTACCAAAGGGTAACGGAGATTGAGATTGTCCTTGTTATATCAGCATCTCACGTAAGACCATCTTCATCCGACCATATATATATATATATATATATATATATATATATATATATATGTATGTATATATATGTAAATATATATGTATATATATATATATGTATGTATGTATATATATGTAAATATATATGTATATATATATATATATATATATATATATTTCTTCATTTAATTGTCCAAGTATTATCATTCGTGAAGATAATAAAGATCTATCTTTGCGTGGCTTTGGAATTAGATATTTGATCATTTTATTTCATTTCATTTCATTATATTTCATTTCTATTTCTATTTCTATTTCTATTTCTATTTCTATTTCTATTTCTATTTCTTATTCTATTTCATTTCATTTCATTTCATTTCATTTCATCGCATCGCATCGCATCGCATCGCATTGCATTTTATTCAAACGCGTTCGCCACGTAAATGAATAATGTTTTAAAGAAATTTTCATGAAACAAGCGTACAAAGTCCTAATCCTCGTAATTTTATCGTATCCAACGATAATAAGAACTTTTTAATATTTTCGCGAATAATCGAGTTTTCCTTTTTTTCTTTCTTTCTCTCTCTCTCTCTCTTTCTCTCTCTCTCTCTCTCTCTTTTTTCCTCTCTCATCCTTTCATTTTCTTTACTTCTTTTTTCTTTTTTTTCTTTTTTTTTTTTTTTTTTTCTTTTTTTGTTTTAATTCTTCTCTTTTTTTTCTTGTTCTTTTTTCCATAAAATTTATTCAAACTCTCGGCATCTCCTCTCCGACGTCAGAAGAAAGTTTGTTATCTTCTGGCAGAACGTGAAACTTTCCATACGTAATTTTTTTTTCTTTTTTCTTCTCTCTCTCTCTCTCTCTCTCTCTCTCTCTCTCTCTCTTTCTTTCTTTCTCTTTTTTCTCATAGGCTTTACCAAGTCGTTAACGACTCGGAATAATTTCCTGTGGTCTACTCCTCATCGTGTCACCTTTTAATGAGGGTCATCGTAGTCGTTGATCTTCACGTTATTCCCTTTTTTTTTTTTTTTTTTTTTCTCTCCTCTTAGAACCTTTGCAAATCGTAAAAAGGGAAAATAATGATGTGCGGGACGATATAAAAATCGTAATATGCGGGTATCCCAATTGGGTGGGAAAACATATTCTCACGATAATCGAAAGGTAGAAAAGTTATGCGGGTGACCACCAGCATGTTACGAATATTTTCTTCGATCGGGTAGGTCCATGTGTGTCTGAGAATGCAATCGGGAACTTGAAAATTGCTTTTTCCGATACTGGTAGAAGCCCCGTGTCTATGTGCCTCTCGTATCGTCACTTTTCCTTGGGATACCAACTTCCAAAGTTAACCAATCGAGTTCCCTTCGATATCATCCACGTGGCGAATAGCAATTTTCGAAATATTCGGACCTTGTCATCTGCAAAATCGATTATATATATATATATATATATATATATATATATATATCCCTACTTTTGGATATAACTTTTGCTATATTTAATATACTTCATTTCTATTATCTAACTAAAGTATTTTGATATCGATCGTTACCCCGACACTATACTTTTTTTTTTTTATACTTTTCCAAGCTAAAGCTGACCTTTGTGAAGTTTCACTAGAACAAGTAGTAGATATACTTGATACACTGACATTCATATTCCCAAGGAATAAGTGCTAATAGTAACACGTAGTAGTAGTATCAGTAATAATAGTAATAATAGTGCTAGTGTGTGATAGTAGTAGTAGTAGTAATAGTAGTAGTAGTAGAGTAGTAGTAGTAGTAGTACGTACGTACGTAACATCCAGTGGATCTCGTTATCCTTGCTTCCACTCTACGACGACGTTATTTCCATTCGAAATAACTTGCTAGTACGCTTCACCGATCGCGACCGATGGAGCCTTCTCGAGGAGTTCTCTCCTGCTTGTAGAGAATTAAGACGAAGTGCTTTAACCGAGAGAGAGAGAGAGAGAGAGAGAGAGAGAGAGAGAGAGAGAGAGAAAGAGAGAGAGTGAGAGAGAACGAAAATGTAAGATATAGAGCTCGCTATAGTTACCGATTTGCTACCGACTATGCCTTCTAATCGCACTTTATGCGTTTAGGAGATAGGACGATTTCGAGAATATTATAGCTAGTTGTACGTTTAGTACAGGAAATGGCACATTATAATACGTCCTTTGCCTATTCTCCTATAGTTTATCGATGATCTCGAACTTACGTCTCTCGAAATGCGATAGCCCTGTAGATATAATACGTATATATATATATATATATATATATATATATATATATGTATATACGTATATACGTATGTATGTATAGTTTATGTATATTCTATAATGTTGACTTGCAGTCTCGATAGCTTCACAAGATTAACTATACTATATATATATAGTATATTTAATGTATGTAGATATATATATATATAGAATCATACATAACATTAGCCACGAAACTTACTCATTATTCTATCTATGATAACATAGAGAGATTATTATAACGTAATAAAATATTGTTGTAGTCGTGTTTTAATAGTAAATGTGGCGGCGAATCATTCGATCGATAAAATGCATATAGAGTGTGACATGGGAAAAAAAATTTTCTCCACAAATTTCATATCTTCCCTCTTCACCACATACGCCCTTCGCCCCCTCCCCTTACCCACCCTTCCCCTCTTCCCTCCATTGAAACCCATGGCCGTTTTCTATTTTTATCGACCGAAATAAGAAAATATTTGCCACAGGAGAGGATAGGCGAGACATAAAAGAATATCCAAAGGGAATCGTTCCCTGGACAATTCACGTCTCGCAATAACAAACGGCAAAAGGTTAAAGGAAAATGAAGATGAATAGGAGAGTGACTAGATTGGATAGTACCGAGTATGCGAATTCTGTTATCGTCGTTTGAATTCTCTCTTTCTCTCTCTTTCTCTCTCACTCCCTTCATCCCTCTCTTCCTAAAGGTAGAATCGATCGTGGTTGGCTACCTTTACCTCGACGGACTCCGTTCGACCATAAATCACGGCACAATATGTTGGTATTGCTACCAAATGGCCTTGAATACAGGCTGTTCGTTCGCACGAGAAATAGGAAGAGAGAGAGAGAGAAAGAGAGAGAGAGAGAGAGAGAGAGAGAGAGAAAGAGAGAGAAAAATTGACGGAATAGACAATGACGTTATCTTCGTAACTTACTGGGAAATTAATTTTGAAAAATAATTAATCTGTGTATTTTACATTGACTCCCTGGGTTTTACGGATCGATCTGATATTAGAAAAGTTTTAATGAAATTTTTCTGATCCTGTTATTACCGCGAAAGAAATAATAATAATAATCCAGATAGGTAAACTTTTTTTTTTTTGCTCTTTTATCTCCTCTCTCTCTCTCTCTCTCTCTTTCTCTCTTTCTCTCTCATAGGAAGAGACAGTTGTTAGGATGAACGGTGGTAGGCAAATTATCGGTAGGAACGATGCTCGATTGTACGAGGTCCGGCAAAACCGTATATCCATGCCCACTAGTCATAATAAATCAAACGTTTTTGCAGGACAACGTATTTGGCGTCCGCGCTCAAGCCACGAATCCCACTAACACCGCCCACTTGGCCGGACGCCATTTTGACCGGACTCTATATTTCGAGAATAGCAAAATATGCGATATTGTAGTTGGTAGTAAGCTTCCTTCCTTTTTTTCCCTTCTCTCTCTCTCTCTCTCTTTCTCCCCCATCCCATCACCTCTTCCCTCTCTCTCTCTCTCTCTTTTTTGCCACGAATAAGAACTATCGTAGTAGGATCTTTCGAAGAAATGCTTTCTCATAGATTTTGCATCTCGTTCCATTAGATTTTTAACGATTTGAAGATGATCGAGAGAAAGAGAGAGAGAGAGAGAGAAAGCGGGGGAAAGAGAGAGAGAGAGAGAGAGAGAGAGAGAGAGAGAGAGAGAGAGAAGAGGAGATCTGCGGATTTTGCCAAAGCGTTTTTCAGTATCGACGATTGCCTCCGTTATCTGTATACCGTTGTTTGTAGTCAAATGCAGACTGAAACTGCACGTCGAATACGTTTCGATGGAGCAAATAACGCGTTTACAAAGAACCGCCGACATCTGTAAACCCTTTCTACGTTATAACGTAACATATAAATCACTCTCCCTTTGGGCTGATGGTTGGTTCGACACGAATTCGGTCGCAAGGTCGCGTCAATTGACCGATAGCGATAATTGCTTTTTGCAGGCGTACGCAGAGATTCAATCAGGGTCACTCGCACGAAACGAATTTAGATCGAAGCTCGTATTCCCCTCTTCGTCTGTTCTCCCTCTTTCATTCTATCCTTTTTCCCCCTTCTATCCTAGCCATCGTTCACCCATCCCCTTTATATACCATGAAAATGGTGGAATAGGCCAACTAGCGGTAGTAGTAATTTCTCATATTCGGGGTGGATGGATATGCCTTTTAAAATCTGTCCATATAGATTACCGAGATCCACGATTTCTACAACAAAAGAGAGACACGATTGGATTTCAAGCGTAACCAAATAAACTCGTCAATACAATTCGAATGACGTTAATAACGTGAACGTAAATATATACAAGACATGCATACGTACGTATAATACATACATGCATACATACAATTGGTAGGATTTAGCATATAAAAAATCATTATCCATTGCGCGAAAATAAAATAACAACGTTTATTTCGAAGAATTAATTTCGGCTTATCGTTCCTTTTTTCTTTCTTTTTTTTTTTTTTCTTTCTTTCTTTTCTATTTTTTTTTGTTTCTTTTTTCTTTTTCTTTCTTTTTTTTGGGGGGGCGGGGTTTCTTTTCTGCCCACTCTTTTTGCATACATTTTTTCTTTTTTTTTTCTTTTTTTTTTTTTTTTTTTTTTTCTTTCAACGAATCATTTCTCTAAATGTATAAAAAGTAAAGAGAGAAACGATACAATCGAAATGACTTTCTTAACAAACATTTTTAACGTGCGTACATATATATATATATATATCTATGGATTTGTTCGATGCAATTGAGTGCATTTCGTTAGATGATTTTGAAACAAGTAGGTTGACATATAGAGAAGAATTCTATCGGCAAAGTGTGTGTTTCTCTGTGTGTGTATGTGTGTGTGTGTGTTCGAATGCGTGAGTGGAAAAGCAAGCGTTTGCATTGCGTGGTCAGTCAGGCTTGTTTATGGCGAGCATGCATACACAGGGTGCCTTCGGCCATTTGTCCGGGATGTTTGTCTGAAAATCATCACCAACGACGACGCATCATTATCATTCATCGTGCATTCGTGACATTTCTCGCAGCGAATCCAATGATGCAACGCGTGTCGAAGCAAGATAAGTCGTGGGACTGACTACATGCTTTTCTAGAATTGAATCTACCGATTTAAGTAATAACGTTTAGAGGAAAGAGAGAGAGAGAGAGAGAGAGAGAGAGAGAGAGAGAAGTATAGCAATCAATATCACAGAAAGAATATTTTACTGATACTATTAGAAAATATATGATATTCTAACACAGGAATTTATAGAATTATGTAATTTATTGATAATATTACTATCGTGTTCACGTAAAATACACGTATGTACACAAACATATAATCTACTGATGATATTACTATTATGTTCGCGTACACTTATACATTTATACATTTACACACATACACACATATATATATATATATATACATATATATGTGTACACTTATACTAATCTAGTTTCATAGATTTACAAGAGAATATTTATTTTCTACCAGGCAATGTTCGAAACATTCGTAGGATTATATTTCATCGTAATATTCGTTCTGTACTATAGCATAGGATGAGAGCTAAAGATAGAGATAGAAATAGAGAAAGAGAGAGAGTGAGAGAGAGAGAGAGAGAAAGAGAGAGAGAGAGAGTATTATCAATCTTTGCAGGCCGTTGTTAAAAGGCGAACTTTCCTAGCTGCATCTACCTTCCGTATACATAATCCTCACTTTATTAGGATGTATTTCTCGAAGGCGATGCGTCGTAAATATTCCCAAGTCTTCTCTCTCTCTCTTTCTCTCTTTCTCTCTCTCTCTCTCTGTCTGTCTCTCTTTCTTCCTCGCTTTCTCTTTCTCTCTCTTTCTCTCTCTCGTACCCTATGTTAGTCTTCCTTTCATTACCGGCTTTATTATCATACAACAATATTATCCGTGCCACTACCGAGATGACGGTAACTATAGCACCGTCTCGTTAAGTGCATTAATCTAATTTGACGAACTTGATAAAAACTCAATTAGCTTTGCATATATATATATATATATATATATATATATATATATATATAATAAAATATGTCCTGTACGAAAATTGATTTGAGTTTTCTTTTTTCTCGACTGAGTTAAGTTAGATGAGATGTAAAGGGGATGGTAACCTTTCTGTATATCGCACCTCGCGTGAAAGTCCAATCGGTTTTCTCTCTCTCTCTCTCTCTCTCTCTCTCTTTTTCTTTCTCTTTTTCTTTCTCTTTCTCTTTTTCTTTCATTGTAAACGAACAAGTTTAGCCTTGATAATTCTCCTTCTCTCTCTCTCTCTCTCTCTCTCTCTCTCTTTCTTTGATGTGTGTGTGTGTGTGTATGTATGTGTTTAAGCGAAGCATACGGTGGCCGCTTTTGTACGTCGAACTCTACGTACGATAGGAAGGTTAATTAACATCGAAGTGCTTTTATCGGAAATGAGCGGTGAACTTCTGTGGACGCACGCGCACATGTTACTCCTTCTCTTGTTGCTATCAGACAGAGAGAGAGCGAGAGAGAGAGAGAGACATAGAGAAAGAGAGAGAGAGAGAGAGAGAGAGAGAGAGAGAGACAGGGCTTTATAAATCTCATTTTCCATCAAAAAAGATAAAAAAAACGTTTATATCTATTACAAAAACCAATAACTATTATTTCAATTGAAATACTTTTGATATTTTTCCTATATTTAAATTTGCAAAAGAAAATTCCTTTTTTCATTTTATTACCTTGTATGTCGGTATATATACGAAATAAATAATTCGAATGATATCCTTAGTCAACCACTGCAATACACACTTCATTTTGATAATTATTTGTAAATATGTATATATATATATATATAGATATATATATATATACACACACACACACACATATATATATATATAAATCATAGTTATTTATTTCAAACGTAATCGAGTGTAAATATTAAAAGCGTGTATATATATTATATAAAACAAGATTTATAAACGAGATAGATATGTTACATGGATATTGAAGCGACGTTCGGTGAATATGTAACAGTTTCGTATAATTAATAATATATCCGTATAATTAATAATCGCTTCTGGACTAGCTTTTATATATATATATATATATATATATATGAAGCAGTTAGGTTTTAATTATGTGATTAATATTCCATGCGTTAATAATCGACTGATCATAGTACCATATCGTGTGACTTTATATTCCAAATGTTGCAATTGTCCGCTTATTATCGTCGAGTTGTCAATAGTAAAACACCCCAACAGATCAATAGAATAATGCTTTAACAGTTCTACCATCTCGTGTTCGCACTTTAAAGCAATTGAAATTTTTCTTGCTTTTTTGTTTTTGTCGAGTACTCCTTGGTACCATTGTTAAAATTATTTTGTTAAATCTGTGTTCGAGTATATACGAACGTACTGTATGATTCGTATTTGGATTCGAACGTTCAAAATTTTTTTTCTAAATTCTTCTTCTTCTTCTTTCTGTCTTTCTTTCTTTTCTTTATTTTTTTTTTACCCCTTATTTATTTATTTATTTATTAATTAATTTATTTATTTTTTTGCTCACTTCGTTACGCCCACAATTCCTTTAATTAAATCTCGTAATCGTTTGCGAGAGTTATTTTCCTACATTCACTGGCAAACACTACCACCTACACATATCTCTCGGCTACTGGAAAGTAATAAAAGTATGATATTTGATTTTCGAGGTTTGGAATTGGTTTGTTTTCCCGTCTCTATTTCCTCGCCGTTCAAACATATAACAACCTTTTTTTTTTTTTTTTTCCTTTTTTCCTTTCTTTTTTTCTTTCTTTTTATTTATTTATTTATTTTTTTCTTTCTTTCTTCTCTTTTACATCTAAATATCGTCAATTGCTATTGATGTCAGTGTGACACTTTCAGAATTTATACGAAGTTAAGCTTAAACTTTAAACAAATCCTATGAAAACAAAATTCGATCAGCCTTGGGCGCTACCAAGTACCCCATGGTTGAATAGCTTTCAGTATTCTAGAGGCCACCAAGCTAGAGCGATATGAAGTATTTACTAGCCGCACATATCATACCCGAGAGACCAACGGAATCTCTACAATGAAATCGATCTGCTTCCTATCTCGAAGCATCCCCCTATCCCCAAACCGCTAACCCCTTCCACTATTCATATACCCCCGAATAAACTTCAAAGATAATATTCCCTTATTTACCGACTTTCGATATGTAATACTTCGTCCATATCATTTTTCTACCTTACTCCCTTATACCCACAAGCTTGCTTTTCACTGAAGTATATAATTCATGTCGTATCTTTGGATACTCATCTTTTTTTCTTTTTTTTTTTTATTTATCTTCGCTTCTTTCTCTTTTTTTCTCTTTCTTTATTTTATTCTTTTTTCTTTTTCATTTATTTATTTATTTATTTTTTTTTTTTTTTCATTTTTTTTCCCCTTTCAAACGTCCAAAAAATCAAAACGTAGATCGATTTAAAACGAGGATCGGAATATTTTGCAAAAATCGTACTAATTGTTCTCTTTCTTTTTTTTTTCTTTTCTTTTTTCTTTTTTTTTTTTTTCACGTAATTTTTTCGACCCTTGCACGTTTTTCAAAGGAAAATTTTCATTGTACGACGGGCGACAAAATTATGTCTATTTCAAAAGTTATACTTCTTTTTTTTTTGCGGGGTGGGGGGGAGGGGAAATCAATGTATTTCACATTAAAAGTTAAGCTTAAGTAATTAATAAGAAATTTCTTATTATTGATCTCAAAATATTGCGCGATCAATTGCAAATCGTGAAAAGGTATCGACGAGGTATATATTTACTTACACCTTAATTCGTATAATTTAGTCGTACTATAAATATGTAAGTGAGTACTTTTGTAAATTTTGTCAAACACGAATATACTACGATTATGCGAGCGTATAAATGGCAATGTGCCAAAGTTAGAAAAGGGCATTGGGTTATGGACATTTAAGGAACTTTCTGTATTGGAACAGAGCCACGAACGAGTTGTAAACAGTAATATTATATTCTCATTATTGTAATCGTTTATTTTATGACTAAGACGATCGATCGATCGATCGATCGATCGATATATGCTTTTCTTTTCAATAAAAATAATTTTGCAAATATATCCTTCTCCCGGCGTATCCCAATTTTCGATATCTTCTTTCTCATTACTTTGTTTCTTTGTTCGTTCGTTCGTTCGTTCGTTCGTTCGTTCATTCGTTCGTTCGTTCGTTTGTTTGTTTGTTTGTTTTCCCACCCCCTGCCCCCGCTCCTCGCCTCAACCCCTCCCCATCCCTCCCGGCCACCCCATCTCGCTGTCTTTTTTCTTTCTTTAATCATTCCTACGTATTACATTTATGATATTTTCAATTTAACCTTGAGAAGATTGGATTCGCATGGATTTGCGAAAATGGGAAATGCATTCAAGGGGTTTAAATAAATCTGTTACAACATCCTGTTTGTTGTTTATCCTTTCGTATAATCCATTTACGTATACTTACAATATGTGATCGTACGACGACACGTATATAGGATCATCGTTTCGATATGTAAATAGAAATAATGATTTTTACAAATGTAAAAGAATAAATGAAAATTGATTAAATCGTTTCGATGTTGATTAAACGATGACAACAATGAAGACACTTATCTTCATCTCTCTTTCTCTCTCTCTCTCTCTATATATATATATATATCTATCTGTTTATCTTTGTCTTTTTCTTTTATTTCATTCGTCGATGGTTGTTATCAGTGCTATCAGTGGTAGTAGAAAGAGTTATTGCCTCCTTTCTATACGAATAACCGAATGAACGAACGAACGTACGAACGAAAAGATAACGTTTTATAACTCGCGTTTCGTACCAAAGCACACAGGCTCTCCTTCGAATTCTCGAGTTCGAGTTCGATCTAGAGTTCGATCTCGAGTTTGATCTCGAGTTCGATCTCGAGTTCGAGTTACGAAACGAGCCGAACGAGAAAACTTTTCGTTCGTACCAAATCGTTCCTTTCCTCTCTCTTTTACTTTTCCTTTCAAAAAAGTATAGACAGACAGACAGAGAGAGAGAAAGAGAGAGAGAGAGAGAGAGAGAGAGAGAGAGAGAGAGGTAAGGACAGGTCCAAATGGAATCGATCGAAATTTAATTACGATCGAGGATTCGCGCGCGCGCGAAGACGAGAACGAGAATAAGAAAAAAAAAAAAAAAAAGGAAAGAAAAAGAAAAGAGAGAGAAAGAAGAAAGTAAGAAAGAAGGATAGAAGGAAGGAAAGAAAAGAAAGATGGAAAGTAAAGTTTCTTGTAAAAATCGAATAAAAAAAGAAAAAAAAAGAAGAAAAAAATAATGGAGAGTTCGAGGGAGTTCCATCGTATACTTTTCGACCAACACTGATTCCCGTTGAGATAAGTTTTCCAACGATCGATGCTCGATGGGTAGTCATGCGTGTGCATTCGTCATTCGTTGCACCTCGTAGATAAGCACAACCCTCGAGGGGGTGTGTCAATACAGATATATATGTATATATATATATATATAGGTATATATATACATATATATATATATAGATATACTAACGTAGAGAATGATGAAATAGCTGGTATTTCAGATAGCAACTTCGCATTCGTCATTGTACCTTCGTAACGTATAGACGACGAGAGTTGCACTTTTTAGAGATCGAACGTCGTTCCGGACTATCTCGTATTCTTCGACCTATCACGCGAATCGACATACGCGTGTGTACGTTTTGTTTCTGTTCAAAAATGTTTTGCCGATCGTAGTAGTATGTACGTATGTACGTACGTACGTCGATAGTTTGTCACGTACGATAACACATCGTTGAGTACTCTCTCTCTCATTCTCTCTCTCTCTCTCTCTCTCTCTCTCTCTCTCTCTCTGTCAGTCTATCTATCTATCTATGTATCTCTCTCTTTTTCTCGTTTTTTCTCCTCTCTATTTTTTCTCTTTATTTTCTTTTTTCTTTTTTTTTTTCTTTTTTTTTTTTCTCTCTTCTTTTTATCTTTTTTCCCTCGCGAAACACGTCAGCAAATCGTTCAAATAATCTTGATACCTTACATAAAAGCTTTCAACGACGTTAAACACTCACCAAAAACTCGTCTACAAGATTATTGATTATCTATGAAACATTAGATTGAAATCACTTAATTAGTTTTATAATCTATGATAACATTGAAACTTGGCGCGTTAACTCTAAGGTACGTCTCTTATCGAAACCATTAGCCAAGCGATTCGGTTATGGTTTTGCCAAAAGTAACATATAATCGAGAGAGAAGGATATATATATATATAAAGAGAGAGAGAGAGAGAGAGAGAGAGAGAAAGAGACAGAGAGAGAGAGAGAGTAGAGAAATATAGAACTAAGGTGTATGTATACAACGACGAAACAAGGGAACAAGTATAGTATATGTGTATCTACGTATCTATGTATAAAGTGAACAAGTATAGTATAGGAGACGAAGTTTCTCACAGAATATGAGAAAGAGAGAGAGAGAGAGAGAGAGAGAGAGAGAGAGAGAGAGAGAGAGAGAGAGGAACGAGAAGGCCAAGGCGTTTCCTCTTGGCAAACATGAGTGTATCTTCGCTTTTGGTTGTTTCTATAGGCTGTTAATCTAAACGGAACGGAACAGAACAGAATGAAAACGAACCGAACTGAACAGAACTGAATTGAACCAAACTGAGCCGAGCCGAGCCAAGCCGAGTCGAGCCGGTCGCGTTGGTCTAAGTCTCTAAAAACTGGCCGAAGAGAAATTCAGCGAAAGACGTAGGGTTTCCCTTTTAGATTCGCACGAGTACCACCATCATCTCTTTCTCTCTCTCTCTCTCTCTCTTTCTCTCTCTCTCTCTCTTTCTGTCTCTCTTTCACGTTCACGAGCACAAGATAGGTGTCCATTTCTTTCGTTCAACCCAATACCGGTTTGACTGGCTTACGCGAGCCTTCGCGATCCCGCAACTTAATTGACCCTTGGATTTCATTTGCGATACCATTCTCTATCTGTAATGCACCTTATAATGTATCATATATCATGTATCCATTCTCAATTATAATTTTATTCTTTATTTCGATCTTTTTGGATTTTTCAAATCAAATCATGATTTTATCGTCGATACTTATGTCACATCTCTCACTCACTCTCTCTCTCTCTCTCTCTCTCTCTCTCTCTCTGTCTCTCTCTATTAAGATTTCTATTTGATATCATTTTCTATTATCATTTACTTTTCAATTCTTGTTGTCTCTCTTCTCGTCACTGTTATATGTTACTTTTCTTTTATTCATTATTTTTTTCTTTTTTTTTTTAATTAATTTATCTTCAATCATATCGAGATATTTAATCCCTATAATTTCAATTTTGTATCCTCTTTCTAATCCTTCCTGTCCATCTTCTTCTACTTATTATTACTATTATTATCGTCGTTCTTCTTCTACGTTCTCTTCTTCTTCTTCTTCATCTTCATCTTCATCTTCATCTTCTTCTTGTTTTTCTCCAAACGGATATAACCGACAGCATTCTATCGTACGCTTGCCTAAGTAACATTATCTACGGTTTAAGACTCTACGAGACATTGTATGCAAATTGACGTGATCTCGACTTAATAGAGACGGTCTTCCAATTACGTTACCTTCGGTATATATTCTCTCTCTCTCTCTCTCTCTCTCTCTCTCTCTCTCTGTTTCTCTCTGTTTCTCTCTGTCTCATTCGAGCATACTTGTTTCCCAAATATATTCTTGGTCCTAGCTGCCCTTTAACTGTTATTCGTATTTTACAAGGAAGAACGATAGTTGCCTCGAGGATATGAAACGAAAGCGCATATTGCATCTTGATATTTTGAATCATGACAAAATGTTTTGATAATAAAGATCCAAATCGTCGTTATTTTTGCATAAGAAAATACAAAATTTCAAAAACAATGTCCTTCTTTAATCTATAAATTTTTCTCGACGATTGACACGATAAATTGTATGCATACACACACACACACACACACACACACACATACATACACATATACCTGACGCATATACTTTCGCGTGTGATATATATATATATATATTATTCTTTTTCTTTCTTACTTTTCCATCCTTTTTCCTACCCTTCCTTTCCTCTTCTCATCCCTTCCACTTTTATTCTCTTTTCTTTTCTTCGTTTTTTCCTAGTTTCAATTCCAGTACAAATGTCAAAGTTTATTTTAGTAGCTTGGTAGTTCGCCTTCAACGAAAGGTAAAAGGGTCTTTAAAGGAGTGCTTGACATTTATAGAGAAGGAGGAGGAGGAGGAGGCTCCAGTAAAGGAAGAAAAGAACAGAACGGAACAGAACGGAATAGAAAAGAAATGGAAAGAAAAGAATGCAGTCATCTCGATTCGTATCGATTTATCGATAGCAACCTTTTTTTGTCGTATCAATTTTTACACGCACGTACACACATACATATACATTCATATATATATATATATATTTATATATATTTATATGAAATAGGATTCATCGTCAAGCAACATAAAAAATGTATATATATATATATATATATATATATATATATATATATATATATGTATATATGAAAGATCGTTGAACCCGTTACGCTCGTGTAATGTCGATAGTCGTTAAGTTAATTATTGTTTTTTTTTAAATGAAACATAAAAGTAGAGTCGAGCAATGTAAAAATAATTCTTTTTCTCTCTTTCACTCTCTCACTCTCTCTCTCTCTCTCTCTCTCTCTCTCTCTCTCTCTCTCTCTCTCTCTCTCTCTCTCTCTCTCTCTCTCTCTATTTCATTTTCTCTTTTTAACCGAGACTGCCCGGTATGTGTTCTGTAAATTACGAGTTTCACGTTACGGAAACCTCCATTGTATGTTATTCAGTTTCATTTAATATGGCATGGAACAATGTGTCGTTGTAAATCTAAAAGAAATAATAATAATAATAATAGTAATAATAATAATAATAATAATAATAATAATAATAATAATAATAATAATATCGTGGAGAATGCACAATTTGTTTTTTTTATTTTTATCTTTCTCTTTTTGTTATTTATTTATTTATTTTTTATTTATTTTTGCATTTCCTTTCTTTTCTTTTTTTTTTCTTTATGATAAATATTGAAAAATACATTCGTCTGGTTATCGCGTCGAACGAATTATTACATTTAACTTATCCAATTATTAACTATGATATATTACAAAGTAAATATACGTCTGTGTTCTAATGTATGTATATATATATGTACTTACGTGTTATAATGTATGTATATATATATATATATATATGTACTTACGTGTTATAATGTATGTATATATATATATATATATATGTACTTATATAGGCCAGTAAATGCACGTAGAAATTCTCTCATATAATCGATTCGTTTATTTACCTCCAAACATATATATATATATATATATATATATATATATATATATATATGTATGTATATGTGTGTGTATGTGACGCAAAACGAAGATAATCCTCTTCGGTATAAATCATATAAATCGAAATAAAGATTGCTTTGTTTTATAAAAAATTTTCGGATCTTCAAAGAGATCATCTCTAACAAATTAATTTCTTTATTGCAAAAAGAGTATTAATTACTCTTTCTTTTTTTTTTTCTTCTTCTTCTTCTTCTTCTTTTCTGTTTCTTCTTTCTTTTTTCTTTTTCGATTTTTTTGTTTCTTTTTTCTTTTTTTTTTTTTTTTTTCCTTACCTTCGACTATCAACGAGATATGTATATACATATATCTAAACGTATTTTTACTCGACGTCATTTTCTCGACTCATGATCACGACTTCAATGTCGTGACACATATGTATATGGAGGTATACACGTACGTATAACACGTATATAAGGTACGTATGAAGCTTCGTCGCTTACACTCCATAAATTATGCAAAATGTAATGGCGGTGAAATCGTTTTAAAAGCGGATAGCTCACACACATTTTCCGCTAGTGAGCTCGTACATAACCAAAGTACAACGTGTATGATGTATTCTATTTGTTGATTTACTTGATTTATATATATATATATATATATATATATATATAACGTTCACAGTTTTAAAATCAAGTATACTACTTTTCCTTTCTTTCTTTTCACCCTCTCTCTCTCTCTCTCTCTCTCTCTCTCTCTCTCTCTCTCTCTCTCTCTCTCTCTCTTTTTCTTTTTTTTCTTTCTTTTTTCCCTTCGCGAATGTCGTAAGAACAACTTATCTATCTCTCATTTAACATACATACCTAATAAAGAATTAAATCGAATTCTATTGTAGAAGTTTACTTCGCCATTATCTAATATCGAGACAATGTGAATTCTAAGGAAGGTGATAAAGGCCGAACGTGACTCATTTAATGATTCTAGACTTATATATACATATCTATCTATGTATGTATATATGTATAAGTTTGTCTATCTATGTATATGCCTAGTCTAGTAACTCTTCTCCTCGTGGCCAATTATACGGCGCCGTAAGTTAGAGGTAAACCAAAATCGGTTGGATTCTCGGATCACGCAGAAGTTCACCCGACAAACGTTTCCGCCTGAAGTCAAACTGCATTCCACGATTTCAAACTAATCGTTAACGATCGTTCAACACTTTCAACGTGTCATCCTTTATATAGACTCTATAGGTAGTTTTTTTTTTTTTCATCATCCCTTTTTTACGAGATCACACATTCTAACAAATTTTTTTATTTAATCGTACGATTTAGAAAAATTTCATTAGCAATGACATTCGAGTAATAATATTTAAAACGTTTCATTTATTTTCTATCACTAACGATTAAAATAATTTCATTGTAACATTACAAAAAAAACGAATATATACATACGTGAGTACGGCATCTTCTTCTTTTCTTCCTTTTCTTTAAAAATTTAAAAAAAAAAAAAAAAAAAAAAAAGAAGGTTATCTAATCACACTCAGATGATGATATGTGGATATTGAAAGGATATTAAAATGATCTATGTTAAAATGAAGGATATTAAAATGATATATATATATATATAAACTCGTATATGTATCTCGTTCATTACGATCTTAATACACGGACGACTTGAATTAGACTGAAGGAGATTATATCGACGTGAGTAACGTGGGTATCGTAATAGTATCCTTGAAAGAATAAACAAACCGTGTAACGCCCGTCTTATCTCGATATCAAAACAATAACATTTGAAGTCGACGAGCGAAACAGGTATCATAGTATTTTGCCGAGACAATTCTTTTCTTTTTTTTTCTTTTTTTCTTTCCTTTCGTTTTGTTTCCTCTTTCTTTCTAAACTCTGTTGTCACTCTCTATGTCTCACACTCTCACTCTCTCTTTCTCTCTCTCTCTCTCTCTCTCTCTCTCTCTCTCTGTCTTTCTCTTTCTCTCTCCTTTTTCTTTTTTCTCTTTTTCATTCACGTACGACAACACGTATTACACTGTCCGTATTGATGAAATATACAAACACTTCTAAAATCGAATTTCTTTCGATATATTACCACGAATCGTTTACGTATACGTACATAAATATTCTTCATGGATAAGGGGAAAAAAAAAGAAAAAAAAGAAAAATAGAAAGAAAAAGAAAGAGAAAAGAAAAAATCGTCACACGCCAGTCATTTCCATCATTTCCATCGTGTTACATATTTTTTGACGGGGACAGGACGGGGACGGTGGATGGTTGAAATTCTTTTAACAGTCATGTTACACGATAATATTGAATTTATAAAACGACATAATAGATGCACACTTAATGCATATTAAAAATACGTGGATACGTGCATGCACGTATGCACGCGTGAATACGTGGACACGAGAAACATAGCAAAAAAGATTTTTATGGGAATATTATATCTCTCTCTCTCTCCCTCTCTCTCTCTCTCTTTCTCTCTCTCTTTCTCTCTCTCTCGTATTCTGAATTTAAATCCTAGTGTAATGGTTCGTAATAAATGGGAAATAAGACGGGAGACAGTTATGAATATCTCTTTGAGTTAGAATATCGATCAAAAGTTTGGTATGTTTTTTCAACTACGTAATTCAATACGTTTGATAT
Organism: Vespa mandarinia; assembly: GCF_050613455.1. Taxonomy (NCBI): domain Eukaryota; kingdom Metazoa; phylum Arthropoda; class Insecta; order Hymenoptera; family Vespidae; genus Vespa; species Vespa mandarinia. The sequence continues at coordinate 3,218,860 of NC_140822.1, read as the reverse complement.
CAAATGAAAAATTTATATTAAAATATCTTAATGACTTGAAGTTTCATTCATTAATTTTATCGTAATATTTACTTCGATGTTTACTTCTTCGAAAGTTATTAAGCTTAATATATATATATATATATATATATATATATATATATATATATATATATGTAGATGGATGCTTATTTTACATTATTTAACTTTTGAAGGAAGAAGAGTTAAACGTTTTGAAACTGGAAAGAAGATATCTTCAAATTTCTAGAGAGAGAGAGAGTACTATATAGATCATAGTCGGTAATTTCTCGTATAATAACATTTCTTACAGTTTCCTAAAATAAACTTTCCACGTAGAAATAATAATAATAATAATAATAATAATTATTATTATTTCTACGTATTAATAATAATAATAATTATTATTATTTTTACGTATTAATAATAATAATAATAATTATTATTTCTCTTCCGTACTTTGGTCTACGTTTTCTCTTTTCTTTTCTTTTTTGTTTCTTTTTTCTTTATACTGTTAAAATGCAGTTAACTATAACAATGCTGTAGTACTATTGCGTAATAAAGATTAATTATTTGCTACATGTTTATACATACATATATATATATATATATATATATATATGTATAAAAATTATATTAGAATATCTTAATGACTTGAAATTTCATTCATTAATTTTATCTTGATATTTACTTCAACGTTTACTTCTTCGAAAGCTATTAAGTTTAATATATATGTATATATATGTATATATATATATATATATATATATATATACATATATATATATATATATATATATATACACATGATGATTGATGAAAGACGATTTGTCGCGAGAAACGAACGTTTCATGAAGGTAGCGCCAAAAGTAAGAAGAAAGCTTCGTTCGATCCATTATTCGAGTTGCAACGTTTCTCTCTCTCTCTCTCTCTCTCTCTCTTGCTCTCTCTTGCTCTCTCTCTCTTTCTCTCTCTTTCTCTTTCTCTTTAGACGAAACGAACGATCGAGGTAATTGCTGCGGATAGAGAAACTCGTTCGGTAACGCTGCGACCGATCCCTTTGAAGGGATAGAGAATTTTCGAATTCTAACGTGCACACGATCTCCTTTCTACCAATGTACGAGACGAACGTCCGACAAAATGCTTCCTTTTGAGGCATTTCACCTTTGTCCGATTCCGAATGGCAAGATGAAAGGAAGAGTCATTGTACCCGAGCTCTTCGAATCCACACAGTCTGATCCAAGGGTAAGGAACTTGGCTAACTTATCGTAGATAAAATCTAAAGACGTTACGGAACAAATTTCATCCCCTCCTCCCTCTCTCTCTCTTCCCCCCCTCTCCTCTCCTCTTCTCTCCTCTTTTTGTTGCATCGAATGAGATAAGGAATATTAAATAGAAATTAAGAAAGAGAGTAAAAAAAAAAGAAAAGAAAAAAGTAAGAAAGTAAGAAAGTAAGATGAAAAGTAAGAATGAAAGACAAGTTACAAGAGTTCCTTGTTAATTATTCTTTTTTTTTTTTTGTCCTTCTCTTTCTTTTCTTTTTCTTTTTTTCTTTTTTCTATTTTCTACTTTCTTTTTTCTTTTTTCTATTTTGCCAAAGGGTTTGAATGATTTCAACGTAAAAGATACGGGTTACAATTCGTTATTTAAAATCTTTCTAGTTCAAATAATCAACAATGGGAATATTCTTCATTTAACAATCGATTACAAATGCAAAATCGTATAATTAATTCGTACGTCGAATTCTATATGATTTGATACGATACGATACGATACGATACGATGCGATACGATACAATTTCGATTTTCGAATGGTCGTCCGATTTACTTTTATCATCGAATAGTAGGCAATTATAATAATGATCGAACACACGATCGTTTTCCGATCGGCGTTAAACGGCTGAAAGCACGATAATGATCACGGCAGCTGTCTTTGTCAATGCATTAAATCCGTTATATTAATCCAAAATGCGAGCCTTGCATGACGAAAGCAGCTTTACCATTGAATCGTACCAACCTGCTACTGTTTTGTATTTGCATTATATATTTGACATATCCACGTGCATATATATATATATATATATATATATATATATATATATAACTTTGCATAATTTTGAGGACGTAAAAAAGAAGAAGAAAAAAAGAAATAAACGAGATAGGAAAGACTTTTCACTAGCCGTTAGTCCTTGCGAAGTGGATTTCATAATTACGAAAGTGCAACGGAAGGGCTTGGCCGTCCGTATTCGTGTCACGCGTGGAATAAAAAGAAAGGTGGGTCTCTGACATTTTCGTAGTCGTTTGTGAAAACACGCGAGGGAAGACACACGGAACTCGTCACTTTCATTACATTCCAATTTTTTTCTTTTTCTTTTTTTTTCCCCTCCTTTTCTTTCTCTCCTTCTCCCTCTTTTTTATTCATTTTTTTTCTTTTTTTTTTTTTCTTTTTTGTTGTCGATCTATCATACGTTTCGATTATGCACATATATATATATATATATATATATATATATATATATCACAAGAATTAAATATATAATTAAATAAATCTTAGGAAGAATCGAAGGGCATTAAAAATTGTTTATTTCCTTTTTCTTTCTTTCATATTATTTGTTTCATTTTTTTCTTTTCTTATTCTTTCTTTCTCTTCATTTTTTAAATTCTTTTCTCTTTCTCACCGTTCAAAGAGAATATTCCCGATGATATCCTCGGAGAAAGAGAAGGATGGCTAAACGGACGTCCTGTTATCCAGACAAATAGACGCAGATGACTCTTTTCCCTTTTTCTCGATAAAGAAGTGACACGGAGGATATTATTTCCAGAGCCACGGCAGCAGCTCCTTTCATGGCTGATTTATACTTCGTCTCAATGTGACATTCGCTTCCCCATCCGAACGTCGAATCCTTCGATGCTATACATACCTATATATATATATATATATATATATATATATATGTGTGTGTGTGTGTATATATATATATATATATATATATACATATATATACTCGTATCTTAACCCAAGGATACGAAGGTAGATGTCTGACTTCGATCGCGCTGATCTCATCAAAATCGTAATTAATTGGTCGGTACTCAACTAAAAGGAATGAAACATATTCCTTATCCTATAGATTTATTATATCAAAAAGATACGTAAGATTAAGGGATTTTTGAACATTATTAATTCAATTCTTTTCAATGAGAATATTTGATACGATTTTTTTATTAAGTTGTTACGATTCATTAATGAATTTACTTAAAGATTTCTCGTTCAAGGTTAAAGGTTAAAATGTTAAAAAAAAAAAAAAAAAACCACCGTGCTTTTATAACATGACAATATATACGGGCCACGAGATTGTTTCCTTTTATTCCCAAGGATATAATAATAATTTTCTCCCACGTCGTTCCGTAGTAACGTAGACAGACCCTCCGAAGGGTCGACGAGCTTGAGGGTTTTCTCACCTTTCTCTCTCTCTCTCTCTCTCTCTCTCTCTCTTTCTCTGGTAGTCAAGCTATGCAAAGAGAGGAAAAAAAAAGAGAAAGAAAGAAAGAAAGAGAGAGAGAGAGAGAGAGAGAGAGAAAGATGGGCTATTCATTTTAATCTGAAAGTTTAAGCCAGGCATTGTAATAAGAGAAGTGAGAAACTTTAAAAGACACGTTTCAGGTCTATGCTTATCCTCCCGTGTCTTCCTGTTTTCCACGTTGAGACGTTTTAGAAAATCTCAGGGACCCTTTCTCTTTCTCTCTCTCTCTCTTTCTCTCTCTTTCTCTTTCTTTCTCTCTCGTTCCCCTCTCGTTCTCACATCATCCCATCCCAACTCCCATTTTACCATAGAATTTTAGAGTCTTTGTTTTAAGAAAAAACTCCTACCTTTCTTATCGTCGAAGAAACAAGAAAGGAATTTTATACCTTTGTCATCGTTTCCTTAAGACAAATTCGTTTAATCCATTAAACTAATAATGATTTAGAATCCTTTTTTTCGACATATTGTTACTATCATAATCGAAACTTTTCAATTATCGTTTATTCGTTATCAAACGTTATTTATAGTTTTACGTAAACATTTTCTATTCTCTCTCTCTCTCTCTCTCTCTCTCTCTCTTTCTCTTTCTGTCTTTCTTTTTTTTTTTTTTTTTTTTTCTTTTCCTCAAGAAGAACTTACGTTCCAACTGAATATCGATTTGTTTGTCGGGATTTGTGCTCTCGCAAGATACATTTCTTTTTCATTCATTCATTCATTCATTCATTCATTCATTCATTTATTTATTTATTTATTTATTTATTTATTCATTTCTGTTTTATTTTGTTTTGTTTAAATAACTATACTTTAATAAAATTCTTCATTATGATCCTACATTTTCCTTCCCTTTCTTTTCCTCCTTCTTATCTTTTTTATTTATCAAGAAATATATTCTCTCTTCTTGGATCCTTTCTTTTCTATCATCTGAATTTACTTTTAATAATAATAATGATAATAATAATTCTAATAAACGTTTGTTCTTATGAAGTAACACGTGAATGTGTATAATGTACATGATAAAGTAGAGTGATATGAACGAGCGAACAAAAATGTTTTTATTTGTTTTAGATATAAAAACGAGGGAATGTCCCATTATTTAGTCCTTAATGAGTTTTCATAGAGGATTCGAAGAATTTCCGAATGTAACGAAAGAGAAAAAGAGATAGTGAGAGCGAGCAAGAGTAAGAAAGAAAGAGAGAGAGAGAGAGAGGGATAAATAGAAAGAGAGAGAGAGAGAGAGAGAGAGAGAGAGGCAGAGCAGACTTATCGTCTTTCACTAAGTAAAATGTCGCTTTTTACAAGAAAGTTATTTACTATGGAAGAAGCCAAGTAGATATAGGTGTACCACTACCGCCAAGCAAACCTCGTTCCTCATTCGTCTCTCAAAAAAAAAAAAAAAAAAAAAAAAAAAAAGAGAAAATAAAAAAGAAGAAAAGAAAAAAGGAAAAAAAGAAAGGAAAAAAAGAACTCAACCTCTCGGCTACGCGCGAACCTTATTAATACTTACGATTCTCTGTTATAAAAGTTTAAGTAAGAGTAAGGAGAAACGAGCGAGCGCTTTCTCGAGGAAGAATCGTATCTCGAAGGCAACTTACATATAATGTATATATATATATATATATATGTGTGTGTGTGTGTGTGTGTGTGTGTATGTATGTATACATATATATATACACACACACATACAGACATACACACGTATATATATATATCAAACGGTGGAAGCGCTTGCGTGTTGTAAATTCATTCAATGCTGGACTTACAAAAGAATATTGGCGAAAAGAAACGAATGAAAGAAGGAAGGAAAAAAGACAGGAAATAGAAATAGATAAAAAGAAAGAGAAAGAAAGAGAGAGAGAGAGAAAGAGAGAGAGAGAGAGAGAGAGTGGATCGGTATAAGGTTAAGTCACCTCGTTATCGAGCTCTTTAAATTTTCAGAAGGAACGGCACGAGCGAGAGCTCGACGAGTACTAACACTCGTTAATGCTATCCTGAAATTTTCAAGCTTACTTCGTCGTTTGCTTGACTCCATCTTCTTCTTTGCCCATACATACTTTTTTTTTTTTTTTTTTTTTTTTTTATATCTTTCTCTTATTCTCTCTCCGTCTCTCGTTCTCTCTTTCTCTCTTTCTCCGTCTCTGTATCTTTCTTATTTCGTTCCATTCGAAAAAGTAATCCGAAAAATGTAGGCCAATGTTCTCCCAAAGGTGTTTTCCTTTTATTTTCTTCTTCTTCTTCTTCCTCTTCTTCTTCTTCTTCTTCTTCTTCTTCTTCTTCTTCGTCTTCGTCTGCTTCTTCTTCTTCTTCTTCTTCTTCTTCCCTTTATTTTATTTCTTTTTATTCGTCAATGGAACGTATAATTTACTCAACGTTACGATTAATGCGATCAATAAAACGCGTAATAATATTATTTATATATTTGAGAAATTAATCGTTATAATAAGAACTCTGTTAAATTCGATCAATGCCAAATATATACAAGTTGGGTAAAACCCATCAAGATTCTTTTCTAGGTCAAGGTAAAAAGTCACGCTTGGTTGATCCGCGCTTACGAGTTTTCGATTGCCTTGCAAACCCTTATAAAGGTTCCTAGAATTTTAATATTCCCTCGAAATATTCATTTTCTCTCCTGATTTTAATTTCGTCGGATGAATTCATTATATACATATATATATATATATATATATATATATATATATATACGTATCAAGTTTAAAGGTAGTATGATTAAATGAGTTTGAACAGATTAATCCACGTGTTCGTCTTTCAAGGTGGTCCATCAAAGCCGATGTTCAGTTTGACGAGAACGACCAAAGAAGAAGGACTTATTTGTAAGGCTCATCTA
>NC_140822.1:3202500-3207500 GCF_050613455.1 Vespa mandarinia | reverse complement strand
GGAATTTTTCATGCCACTTTTTTCTTTTTCTCTTTTTTTTTTTTCTTCCTTTTCCCTCTCTCTCTCTCTCTCTCTCTCTCTATCTCTCTTTTTCTTTTTGCATGACTCTTCGGTAATACTTTTCTTTTTTCCTCTCTTTTATTGTTTTTTTTTCCTATTTTACTTTTTTGATACATATTTTTTTTTTTCTTTCATTTCTTCTATTATTATCATTATTATTCTTCTCTCTCTCTCTCTCTCTCTCTCTCTCTCTCTCTATCTATCTCTCTCTCTCTATGTTTCTTTTTTTTTTTTTTTTAATCTTCCACAAAAATCGACAGGAGAAAATGACGTGTTGTCAGACGAAAAAAGAGAGAAAGCAATGAGTGTCCTTCGAATGTTAATTAATTATATTAGGATTTTTCATAATTCTTCATATTTTCATATTCACGATTTACACATTTATTCTGAGAAAATTTTTCCGAGTGAGTTCTTCGTCGTTCTGACTTACAGGTGTTTTTAACAATCTTTATATACAGAAAATACAGACAGAGAGAGAGAGAGAGAGAGAAAAAGAAAGAGAGAGAGAGAGAGAGAGAGAAATGTGTAAAAGCAAAAGGTGAAACTCAATTGTTACAGAAACGAGGCTTATAATCAGCTTTGTAAAACCACACGAGAGAAATGTGAGCACGTCCTATTATTTCACGTCCTTTTATTTTTCCATTTTGGTTAACGTCGGAGTAATAACGGACGAGAAGAAAAGAGTGACACCGTTGACGTGTTTCTCCTATAAATAATTTTATACTCGAAGTTATTGTCCATAATTGGATAATGGTAGCAAGCTGATAACCTTGACGCGATAATTGATCGCAGCTAACCTTGTCCGACAATTATTAATTCGATATAATTAGTAGATTAACCAAAATTAATGAGAGAGAGAGAGAGAGAGAGAGAGAGAGAGAGAGGGAGAGAGAGAGAGAGAGACTAATCATTCGTAAACCTTGAAAGTTTTTCATATCGTCGCTATTTAAATGGAAAAATAAATGAAGGATATAATTTAATTGGACAATAAATTACAGTTTTCGTTTCTTTTTCTTTTTTTTTTTTTTCCTTTTTTTTTTATTTTCTTTTTTCTCTTTTTTTTTTCTTTCTCTCTTTTTTTTCTTTTTTTGGTGAGTCACCCCAACTAACTATACCTACGTACAATACAAATCTATGAGTAAGGGATAAAAAAGAAAGGAAGAGAAAAAAAAGAATGTTATGCTGGAGTGAGTCTCGTCAAAATAAATTTTTAATAAAAAAATTTCTTTCAATTTTAATAAAAGAAAAATTTTCATTCAAATGCAGTTTTAATAGGAAAAATTTCTTTTTACGTTAAAGAAAAAAAAAAAAAAAAAAAAAAAAAAAAGAAAGAAAGAAAAAAAAGAAAGAAAGAAAAAAAAGAAAGAAAAAGAAAAAAGAAAAAAACATTTAAGAGCATATATTCATGTAAAATATTATCTTTCCTCTAAGACCTCTTCAATTTTGCTCATAGAACGTAAAGCTGGTAAACGAGAAAAATAAAAATGAAAGAGAATAAAATAAGAAAAAAAAAAAAAGAAAAAAAAAAAAAAAAAGAAAAAAAAATAACAAAAAAGAAAGAAGAACAATAGAACTAAGAGAGATCCTGTATAATCGTTATCAATATTCTGTCGAAACGTCGAAACGCGAAGTTTCGTGAGATCGATATGTCGCATCGATCATTAGTAAGAATGATCCTAGAAGATTACTTGTATTTACCCCCCATTCCCACGCCCCTCCCCCGCCACCCCACCCTTTCTTTCTTTTTTATTGATTGATTTGTTTTTTTTTTCCGTTTTGTTTATTTTTCCTTTTGTTCTTTCTCTTTTCCTTTTCTTCCTTCCTTTCGTTTTCTTTCTTTTTCTTTTTTTTTTTTTTTTTTTTTTTCCTTTTTCTTTATATTTTTGGTACTGCTTTTACGTTCCTAGAACGCGACGTTCTGGAAACAGTTTTCTATGGTATTATCTTTTCATTCTTCCCTCCGTGTAAATTTCATTCCACTCTACTTTTCGTTGCATCTCGTTCCTCTCATTCTGTTTTCTTATTCTCCTTTATCTCCATGGAACACGAAACGTTTTTTTCTTTCTTCTCTCCCCCCCCCTCTCTCCCTCTCTCTCTGTTTCTCTCTGTCTCTCTCTCTCTCTCTCAGTTTCTCTCTGTCTCTCTCTCTCTCTCTGTCTCTCATTCTTTCTTTATTTCTTTCTTTTAGCTTCGTTATCTGGATTGTCATTGTTAAATGAATATCGTCTATAATGAGATTATTAACCCTTTAATTGTGCCTGTGGGGTGTAGGACACTTAGGACCAAACTTTCAGCTCAATTAAAAGATATTGCGCGTTGGATATGATTCGTGAATTATTTTTTCTCTCTTTCTTCCTTTCCTTTCTTTTTCTTTTTCTTTTTCTTTTTTTTTTTTTTTTTTTTTATAATCTTTTTTTTTTCGAATTAAAAATCCACTTTCAAACCTATCGATTATTATTGTTTCATTCGTGGCTTCGAAAAAAAAAAATATATATATATATGTATATATATATATAGTATGTCTTTTTTGTTTTTTATATTTTTTCCTTTTCTTTTCTTTTCTTTTCTTTTGCAATCAAAAATGATTCATTTCGTATAAATGACACAGCCGTTCAAACTGTGCCTGGATTAAACTGTGACGTATAAAATGTATCACAAGTGTAAGTAACACAATGCTTGATATTATTTTGTGTTGTGCACAAATTAGAATTAATAAACCGATCATGAATAATGCACGTGTCAAAGTAATAGATATTATGTAATATGATTGGTTGAATGATTTTGAAAAGAAAAGGAACGAACGAACGAAAGAAAGAAAGAAAGAAAGAAAGAAAGAAAGAAAGGAAGAAAAAGATTGTCTTAATTCATAAATAGATGGAAGGTGGGGATTGGGGGGATGGGTGATAGAGAGTGAATAGATGGGTGGAATTAGATCGAATGATAGAGCGAGAAGGGAAGAGTTAGAATTAGATTATGTATTTTATTTATTAGATATTTTCTTTTTCTCTTTATTTACTTACTTGTCACGATAAATCTATGAAAAAGAGGAATATATATATATATATATATATATATATATATATATATAAAGTTCGTACGTCATGATTGTGTGTTATATTCTTTCATTCGACTCAACGAGAGAAATTGCAAAATAGAAAAGAAAGAAATCGAAAGAGAGATAGAGATAGAGATAGAGATAGAGATAGAGATAGGGATAGAGATAGAGAGATAGAGAAAGTGCGGGATAAATCTGAAATATCACGAACTAGGGAAGCTACCAATCGAAAGAGAGAGAGAGAGAGAGAGAGAGAGAGAGAGGGAGGAAAGAGAGAGAAAAAAAGTATTCGTGTTCGCATTCGTGCTTTTTCCTTCCTCTTTGAATGCCATTCGTATAGCAACGATTTGGTCGGTAGGTGGGTATGCTTTTATTCATCCGTCGAAAAGGGTGAAAAGTACCGGAAGTAATCGATAGATCGTCAATGGTACCTACTATCTACCAATGTGTTTAACTATCGCAAATATTATTTATCTATTGGAAAGTAGTTGTAAAAAGAAAAGACGTTTCTATGCGTACTTACAAAATATTTTTTCACGTAATTTCTTCATTTTTTATTCTCTCTCTCTCTTTCTTTTTATTTTTCTTTTGTTTTCCCCCTCTTTTCTTCTCTTTTCTTGGTTCCAATTGGGAAAAAAAAAAAAAAAAAGAAAAAAGAAACAACCTGAATCTCTCTTCGTCTCATCTTCGTTTTAATCATTATCATAACCCCATGCTCTAAAAACGAACATTATCCCGAGATAATAATCTAGATTAACGTCGATTAGATTTTGACGTGGTTAACGATTAAGTTTGTTCGTAAATAATTAAAAAAAAAACGAAAAAAAAAAGTGGTCTCTTTTTGTAAGCTAATGAAAGTGTCCAGGAGTAGTATCATCATCATAACTATTTCCTTCTCACTTCGCTGATAGTCTAGTCATCACCATGGAAGCTAAAACTCAAGCACTTTCTCTCTTCTATCACTTCTTTTACTTCCTCTTCCTCCTCCTCTTCCTCTTCCTCTTCCTTTTCCTCTTCCTCTTCTTCTTCTTCTTCTTCTTCTTCTTCTTGTACTCTTTTCGACAGCTACGAAGACGACAAGAAGAAGGAAGCTCCAGTCCTCTTTTCCAACGTCCATCCATCTTACCTTAGAGTTCTTCAAACCGTTATTACTGTTTCTTGAGAAAATATCGTTGTGCGCTCTAAGCATTGACCTACTATTTTTCTCTGGCAACTGCAAAACCGAAGAAACTCCGTAGAACGTGAATGTTTTCAGGATCAATCTGTTGTTGGCCTATATGACTAGCGAAGTAGTAAGATCGTATCCCTAAACTCGTTTATATGTGGCCGATACTCACTCCCTTTCTTAACTTTACTTTCAAGATATATTACTTTCCAAGATCGTCAGAATACCTATATTATATATCCTATATATATATATATATGTATATATATATATATATATATATATATATATATATATATATATATATATATATTTTCTTGAGTATTTTTTTTTTAGGTTGGAAACTATGAAACGGGCGTTGAATGATAATAAATAACTAAACAAAAAGCCCGTTTCATAGTTTCCAACCTAATACATATATATATATATATACTTCTATTGATATTTAAATATATTTTTAATCTTATTATATTATAATTAATCTTAATACAAATTATTATATTATATTTAATTTTATTATCTTATTATAATATATTTTTATTTTAACAATAAAAATATCATCGATGATATAACAATTTATTATTAAAATTTTTCTATCTTATAGATATAATTTTTTAATTGATTAAGAAATCAATGTAGTCTCTCTCTCTCTCTCTCTCTCTCTCTCTCTCTCTCTCTCTCTTTTTTCTCTCTATCTCTTTATCTCTCTTCTAACGTACT
>NC_140822.1:3192500-3195000 GCF_050613455.1 Vespa mandarinia | reverse complement strand
GATTTTCCAATTGCTCCAGGCAAGCTACGAACTTCTTTTTCTTCTCTTCTTCCTCTCTCTCTCTCTCTCTCTCTCTCTCTCTCTCTCTTTCACTCTTCTTCTTCTCCCTATCTCTTTCTCACTATCCCTTTCTCTCTCTTTTTCTCTCAGCCCACTATCCTTCTTTTATCACTATCTTATACGACATTGATCGTATCAAAATATAATACATCTTATTTCTTTTCCCCTTCCCCCTTCCTCCTCCTCCTCCCCTCCTCCCGCCCCCCCAACCCTCGTACTATAGCGCAGTCATAGCCGGAATAAAATCTCTTTAAGATGGTACCATATAAAAGGGAACGTATTCAGGTGACGCGTGTATCTACGCGGATTTCTTATTTCAAAATGATGTAGGTACATGAGTAAAGGATTTACAGATCCATCGATCCAATTTTCTTCGGTATCGAGTAATACCCGAAGAAATGTTATTTCCGATACGTGTTTGAAATGATCACAGCTGCGATTTCAAATACGGCCGGGGCGATGGAGACGAGGAGAGGCGGAGGGAGGGAGTGAGGTACGAGGATTGGGAAGAGAGAGAGAGAGAGAGCGAGAGGGTATAGGTCGTGAACTAAAGACTATCAGGAGTTTCAGAAATGTTCAGCATAACTGAGAGTCGTGGAACACATACTCGAACTTCGGCACATTTGGCTTATGTACGCGCGAGCACCAGAGAAGGTTCATTTGCTTTCGACGCCGATGGCCAATGGTCTAGCTTCTACTATGTTCCTCTCTCTCTCTCTCTCTCTCTCTCTCTCTTTCTTTCTCTCTGTATGTGTGTGTGTGTGTGTGTGTGAAAGAGGGAGAGAGAGAGAGAGAAAGAGAGAATGGGATTGGCTTACTCTACACGTGTTCACCACGCGTACACTCGATTATACGTCGTAACATCTACGAGTCGATGTTACTCTACGCCGAACGTTCGAGTTTCCATGCTATTCTCTCTTCCATCGTTGGCTTCGACCATGATTAACAGTGTCCGTTAAAGCTCGTCAATTATTTATGACGTTATAACAAAGTAGGATATACGACGAGCAACAATATATATTCCCTTCGTTCTAACGACTTTTAATGTCCCATCGAACACGTTTATACGGGATAATTATTATATATTTAACCTATTTCCGTGTGCTTTTGTAAGTACTCGCGATAACAATTAACGTAGAAATACAATTTTTATTTCTTTTAGAATACATAGGAAAATTATATTTATGAAATTTTTTTATTCATTGACGATTTTTAATTCAAACGTTGATCGTATAATATATATCCGATCGAATATATTCGCGTCTACGTTCGTCGATTGATACGATTTAAAAAAAAAAAAAAAAAAAAAAAAAGAGATAGACAGGAAGAAAAAAAAGGATGACGATACAATCGTATTTACGTCGAATATAGTAATACTTCGTAATATCCTCGTTTCGTAAAATCTTTTCAATGGCATAATAAATGTTTATTCTCTTTTCTTCCCTTTCATTTGCAGATGCAGAGAGCGGTGCTACTGCTCTGTTGGCTGCCGCTCCTCAACCACTGCCACGCCGTAAATCCAGGTAAATAATTTAAACTTAAAGAATTTCAATATGATAAAAAAGATTTTCTATCGAAGAGAGAATAGTTTTCGTTAGTTTCATTCATAATAATTATGAATTAATCGTAGCGCGTCTTAAATTATCTTTTGCGATATAATCTTTTTTTTTTTATTGTTTTTTTTTCTTTTTTAACAAAAAAATCGAAATTATACGTACAAAGAATCTTTATATATATATATATATATATATATATATATATATATAAATAATATATTAATTATTAATTTCATTGATACAGAGATCGAGGTACGATTAACGAGAACTGTTTATATTGATAAAACATAACTTTTTGTATCAGATTATGAATTAATTTTAATTTTGTGATTTATTTCGAAAGATCGATGTCCTTCTGAATGATCGTGTACAAATGAACGAAAGAGAAAAGAAAGAAAGAAAGAAAGAAAGAGAGAGAAAAAAAAGAAGAAGAAGGAGAGGAAGCAAAAGAAAATTTCCGTCTAAAAAAAAAAAAAAAAAAAAAACAAAAAAAAAGAAAGAAAAAACGAAAGAAGGTAGAAAAAATTTCTCGTATAGAGAAAGAATTGAAAAATTTGATTTGTTCGAGAATGTGAATCAAGCAGACCGGTATAGTTAATGCGAATCGACGTGCTATGTTAAGCTTTCGTTATCACGCGAACGTAAGCCACGTTTACATAGTGCATCGGGCTTTAAAGGTATAACGAATGAACGAGTAATGGGAAAGAGGGGAATGGAAAGGGGCGGGGGGGGAGGAGGAGAAATAACAACCAACGTTAGGTGTTAGAACGCATTAGTATCCAAGCAACTGGACAAAAACAAAATGCTAACCAAGTTATCTGAAGAAGTGATATTATTATGATCGCTTATACATATTTTCTTAATAATTTATATCGATATGAAAG
>NC_140822.1:3182500-3187500 GCF_050613455.1 Vespa mandarinia | reverse complement strand
GGATGAGGGAAGAAAAAAAGTGGAAATAATAATTTTTTCTCTCTCTCTCTCTCTCTCTCTCTCCTTCCTCTTTTCTATCACCCCTCACACGGCCAACTCGTTTCTCCCTTTTTATCGGACATCTCTGTTATCTATTAAAGCTAAAGCAAGTTAGACGCTTTTTTCTTTTTTTTTTTCTTTTCTTTTTTTTTTGTACTTTTTTTTTTTTTCTTTTTTTTTCAAATGTAAGTTAAGGCCGATACCGTACGTTTAGAAAGAGTTTTAGAATGGGCGATGTAATAACGTCGAGGGAATTCAGCCATGGTAGGATTTATCGCGGAAGCATGCAGTGGTTGACGTGACGAGAACGACAACAGGGCCCGAAACGACAGCTGGTTGTACTCCAAATGCATAGACATAGATATAGTTATAGTTATAGTTATAGTTATAGTTATAGTTATAAAATTTGAATGGACCAACTGTGTTGTTCGCGCTCTGTCTGTCAGAGAGTGAAATTCTCTGTTGTCCGGAAGGAGCTTGAGTGTCGTCGTGTAGAAGAGATGAAAAATATAACTCCCATTTTGGCTCTCGTTCCCATTACTGTGAAAAAGATTTTCAACGTTGCGTTAAGCAACATTCGTGGCAGATCGATACGTTTCGCGCTTGTGATTCCCGCAATACACTCTCGCGCCAATAGTGAAACGTCTGCGAAGCAGGGAAACAGTCGTTCCGCGGTAAATCGAGTGGGCGCCATAAAAATTCGCGAGCATGAAGAGATAGGGAGAGAGAGAGAAAAAGAGAGAGAGAAAGAGAGAGAGAGAGAGAGAGAGAGAGAGAGGAAAAAAAAAGAGTAGAGAAAACGTTGGTCGAGAGCAGCCTATATATATTCGTATATCCGTGAGTTCAGGAAATTCAATTTCGAGGCTTGCTACTGCGGCTTTCGAGATTAATCGCGACTCGCTACTACCAAATCCCAGAAAAATGAATTTTACTTTGAAGTTGGGTACTTCGCACTGCTGGTGTGCCCACTCGTGCGGATTCAACAGACCATCGTAAAACATGAATACATAGTTATATATCAAAGGGATAAACTTTGAGAATTCGTCTAGAATTTCGTTCTTTTATCATGTTCTATAAAAAAAGAAAAAAAAAAAAGATATATATATATACATGTAGTAATATAATTCGTGAGAATTGAACTTACATGATAAGAGTTATATGTGAATAATCTTATTGAAGATCGTATCTTAAAGGTAACATTTATCTACGTGAAGATTCTAAAAGAATTCGAGACACATAGACACATATAAACACACATATATACACACACACACACACACACAGAGAGAGTGCACTAGTAATAATTACTAAATCCTACGAAGCTCGTCCTCCTTTTCCCCCTTATTTCTCAGAGCCAAGTAGCTAACGGAAGGCACATTGACGTTGATAAATCGTGCAAGGCAAAGCACCGGCTACGGATTACGAAGCCGTTCGAGCAGCCGAGTTTGTCGAACGGAAAGTTTATTTAGCGGGATTAAGTTCTTAACGTTACAAAGGTAGCATGAATTTTAATAGAAACCTTTCTCTCCTCTCTCTCTCTCTCTCTCTCTCTCTCTGTCTGTCTCTATCTCTCTATCTCTCTTTCTCTCTCCATCTTATTTTGTTTGTCTGTATGTTAATTATTACATTGTTATTGTAATAACTGTCATTGATAGAACCTTATTGATTTCGCATAAATTTTTGAAAGATCTAACTCATAGATCATAATTGAATGATCAAAAATGAAAGATAAATTCTTTTCAATTCTTAATCTCTCTCTCTCTCTCTCTCTCTCTCTCTCTCTCTCTCTCTCTCTTTTACTCTATTAATCATTAATTCTTTGAGGTGGTGATAATCGTGGTGAGATAAACTTCAACGATGTTTCGTATCGATGAACGTGTAAAGGAAATTAGTATCGGTGCTTTCGAAAGTTATTCTCGTGTAATATATAGGGTGATAGTTTCGAGGCGCCAAAGTTGTGATTAACGAAAGCCACGAGGATTCGTAACACACGATAGATCGGTGAGAAGAGAAGGGACAAGGTGAAAAGAGAATAGAGAGAAAGAGAGAGAGAGAGAGAGAGAGAGAGAGAGAGAGAAGAGGAGAGGAATCAAGAGGAAAGGAAAGGGTCAGAGGATAGAGAGGATCGAAAGCGATCGTACGAATCGTGGTTGGTCCCGTTGGGGGTCTTTCGATTCGATCGCCATTGCGTTAGACTGTGAATCCAATCGGATTCACAGTTTCTCTCTCTCTCTCTCTCTCTCTCTCACTTTATATATATATATATATATATGTGTGTGTGTATATCTATCTCTATCCCTATCTCTATCTTTCTCTTTCTACCTGGTGCGCATTACATCCGTTAGAGGAAGTTGGTCAATAGACTGACCCTTTGTACGTCGATCAGAGACTTGCAGTAAACATGGCCATTCGATCGTTCGGTGTCATCGCTCTAGGAAACTATCTGCAGATCAATGAATCTCGAAATTCACTCGAAATTCTATAGAGGGGAAAAGATAAAGGGAAAATAAAAAATAATAAAAAAAAAAAAAAAAAAAGAAAAAAAAGAAACAACAACAAGAACTAAAGGAAAAGAAAACAAGAAAAGTAAAGAAGAGGAAGATAATGAAAGAAAAGGTGTAACGAGAAGTAAAAAGAAAAAAAAACAAGAAAAAAACAAAAAAAAAGGGACAAAAATTTCTCCTCTCATGATCGCGTGCATCGTTGTTATTATTAAATCGTAAGGAAAAAAAAAAAAAAAAAAAAAAAAGAGAGAAGAGAAGGGGGAAAAAAGGGGAAAAAAAAGAAAAAAAATAGAATTCATAAATCAATTCCATCCAATAGAGATTTTAGATTGTTCTCGATGTTTTAATGATTAAGTTTAATCAATTGAAAACGTCATATTGTCGATTCCGTTGTTTTGATTAAGGGGATAAAAGAGATAAATAAGTTTTTCTCTCTCTCTCTCTCTCTCTCTACCGGAAAAAAAAAAGAAAAAAAGAAAAAAAAAACAAACAAACACTATGTTTTTCGCCCCGTTCCCTCTTCTCTTCCACCTCCTCATCCTGTCTCCTCCTCCTTCCCCTCTCCTTCCCCCGCCCCTGCCCCTCGTTTCCCCCTTGCAATTTGAATGACAGGAAAACAGAGTGGGAGCACGAAATTGGAAAAATTTTTTGCACGAACGCGCCCCTTCGCCTCGCTATATCTTTTCACAGTTTCGACGTTGCGTGAATTCATCGAAAAAAATGCATTTTTTCGCGCGTCTATCATTCTTTTTATTACATTCGCGTTTGACTCCCACTCCCTCTCTCTCTCTCTCTCTCTCTCTCTCTCTCTCTCTCTCTCTCTCTCTCTTTCTCTCACTATCTCACTCTCTCCGTAGATATGTGTATGTGTATTTGTACGTGCACGCGCGAGTGTCAGTGTCCGTGTTTATTTCGTTTTTCTTCTTTCAGGAATGTTCGATGCTTTGTTATTAACGACTCGTGTATACTATTGCTTTTTTGCTGCAATTCGATGCAGCACCACCTAGATTTCTCGTATTTATCAAAATTTATTTCGTTTTACAAGCCGATGATAAATGGAAATCTGTCATAGTTCGATACGATTTAAACGCACATTTTCATTCGTTAATAGAGGATACGGTAAAATACTGTATGGTTTCATACGGGATTGTTTGAA
Source organism: Vespa mandarinia (assembly GCF_050613455.1). NCBI lineage: Eukaryota > Metazoa > Arthropoda > Insecta > Hymenoptera > Vespidae > Vespa > Vespa mandarinia. The sequence goes on along the minus strand of NC_140822.1, from coordinate 3,183,801 downwards.
TTTTTTTTTTCTTTTTTTCTTTTTTTTTTATTTTGTTTTGTTTCGTTTCGGCTTTTTTTTTTTTTATTCTATTATTTTTTATTTTTTAATCGAAAAATTTCGTTTCGTCGATGCCAGCACTCAAATTTCCTGCGTTCTTATAGTACCCTTCGGACCAATATAAAATTTCGTGAAATCGATGGCTCGCAATGAACACGATCGGTTCAATGAAAGAATTGATGCTTCGAAAAGCACGTGATTCGAATCACATTCAATAGAATATAGTTTTTCGTAGATCTATATTATTTATCAATATTTTACTATTGTTTGGTTTTGTTTTGTTTTGTTTTATTTATTTATTTTTTTTTTTTCATTTTTTCTATTTTTATTTCTTTATTTTTCTCCCCCTTTTTTTATTTCTTTTTTGCTCCATTTTTTGCCCTTTTTCTTTTCAACGAAAATCTGATTCCATCAGAAGAGCAACTGCATAGATCATTCATTCGTTTCTTCTCACGCAAGTCATCCCTTTAACTTTACCATTTTCTCGTGTTAGTTATAATTTCATGAAATTTTCGCCGGTGGAAAAACGTAAGAACGATTATTAATGGTACGTGCCATGAAAGCCCATCATTCTTACTTTTCCCTAAGTTCTAACAATAAGTAATATTATTATTATTTTTTTTTTCTTTCTTTCTTTCTGTATTCTGTTATGTTAAAATTGTTGCTCGGATATATTAATTGTTTCTTTTTCTTTTTCCTCTATACTATCTAGAAAAAAACAAACAGAAAAAAAAAAAAAAAAACAGAAAAACGAAAAAAGAAAAAAGAGAGAAAAAGGAAAGAAAAAGAAAAGGAAGAAAAAAGAAAACAAAGATATATATAAACAACAGGATCCTTAATTTGAAATCATTGAGGAAATAATAAAAACTCGTATTTACCTAAAGGAAGATCGAATCCCCCTAGGATCTCATCAATTACAATTAGTAAGGATATGTTGATGTTGCGCGTAGCTTTGCGAGAGGAAGATCGAAGCTCGAATCGTGTTGTTGGCCAACAACGAGTTTATTAACGGGACATCAAATTTGCTTTTGGTATCCATGGGATTCCTTACCAGATACCGCATAAGCTCGTAAAGTGATCCATCATAATGTTCGATCTGTTGCTGGAACATGATTTCTCTGTTAAAAGGAACGCCGTGCATGGCAATAAACGTTAACTCGATTGAATTCAAGGTAATAGTAGTAGCAGCAATAATAATAGTAGTAGTAATAGTAATAGTAGTAGTAGTTTGTCATGGTTAGTTATATGACCTCGAGAATAAA
>NC_140822.1:3170000-3175000 GCF_050613455.1 Vespa mandarinia | reverse complement strand
TGAAAGGCGAACGTGCCGTACGAACGTTCGACGTTAATAAGATACTTACTTAAATGTAAAAAGGTTCGACGTGAGTTTGCCGAACGTGTCTTTGACATAGGAGAAGAGCTCAAACGCGAGAAAACCTCCACTCATCTCTATATTGTGCGTTGTCTCTACGTGCTAAGAGATCGCGAAATTTCTTGACTATCTTGGGAAATAAACTTTATTCAATCCATGTACATAAATATAAAAGATTGGTATCTACTTATCTAAAGGAATAACATTAGACTAATACGAATTGAATTTTTTTTACAATTTTTATAATCTTACATTATTTACAATATTTTTCCTACGTTCTATTATTTAAAGAGACAATATTTTATCATCATAAAATAACGTCGAATTATTACAAAAGAAAGAATAAATATATATATATATATATATATATGTATGTATGTGTGTATGAGTATGCGTGCGTGTGTGTGTGTGTGTGTTTGATTCATGGTACTTTTACAATCAATTTCTAAAAAAAAAAAAAAAAAAAAAAAAAGAAAAAAAAATAAACAGAACGTTTCAATCTCTTGAGAATCGGTTCGATAAATTTTTACATTCTTTTTCATCTATCGTCATGCGTGATGGTATTTGTTTCACAATTTAAAATGGATCGAAATAGTACCCTCCATTGTTTTCTTATTGCTCGCGCCATGTGTTTATATAGTGCGTGCCATGGAAGTATATATGTGTGCGTTATATATATATATATATATCCGATAGCTGTCTCTAGTCTTCGTATTTTTGATAGACATTCGCTTCCAATTCCAATTAAACTAGTCATCGCTCGTTTATCGTGGAAAGGATTAAATAAAAAGACTGACGCTTTATGAAAGTGAGTGGAACTTTTAAAAAGCGCGCGCTGTGGTGAGTGAATGAGAGAATGGTAAAAAGAAAAAATAAGGAAAGAAAAAAAGGAAAACAAAAAAAGAGGAGAAGAATAAGAATAAGAATAAGAATAAGAAGAAGAAGAAGAAGAAGAAGAAAAAGATGGAAGAAAAACTAAAAACATCTCGAGTGTTCTTCTTAGCTGTACTAATCAGTCCATGAACGTGCTTCGCACATTCGCACATTCGCACATTCGCACTCTCACATACACACACACACACACACACACACACATATATATATATATATATATATATATATATATGTATTATGTCTCCTCGATAGAGAAAGAGTGAAGAAGAGAAAGAGACCGCGATAGAAGAAGTGTAGTTGCGGGAAAAATCGAGAGTGTCGGAAGAGAAGAGAGAACACGACGACATGTTTGAGAGAGGAAACGAGTTCTCCGCGTACATTTTGCGATATAGGTCGCAAGGGTGTCGTCCTGAGCAACATCGGGAAGCTACACAAAAAGGAGAGAAAGAGAGAGAGAGAGAGAGAGAGAGAGAGAGAGAGAGACAAATAGAAAGAGATAAAAGAAGAGATAAAAGATGCGATAATAGAGGCGAAAGAACGAGAGAGAGAGAGAGATTCAAACAGACTGACAGATAGATAGATAGATAGAGAAAGAAAGAGAAAAAGAGAAAGAGAGAGAGAGAGAGAGAGAACAGCAAAGTATGTAGCCAAAGTACGAAGCAGTAAAAGTGGTCGCGACTTACCATTAATTCGAAAAACGAGAAAGCGCGCGGCGAAGGAAGGGGCAAAAGGAAACTCCTCGTTTTTGCTAATTTAATAAAGATTCAGCCAACTTGTGACTCGCGAGGCTATTAATTCGCACCATGTCGTGGAGTAGTCGTTGGTTAAGGTCTCTTTTTCTTTACGATCTTCTCTCTCTCTCTCTCTCTCTCTCTCTCTCTCTCTTTCTCTCTCTTTCTTTCAGACGAATCGAAAAGCTTTTCTTTTTATTCTACGTCCTTTCGTTTTTCTTCTTTCTCCTCTTTTTCTTCTTCTTTTTCACCTTTAAATCGTACTAATCGAGTAATTATGACATCGAGCAAATTGAAAAAGATCTCGAACGAAATAATATAACTCAATAACGATACATTGAGATCATTCTAATATAATATAATGAAATTGTTTGTTACGAATTGCGTAGATCTATTTCGTAATGAAATTATGATTTAATAATAATAATACTGGGTGATACGTTAAATCGGGATGAATTAACTCCTTTTTATTTCCCTTATTTTTCTTTTTTTTGTTTATTTTTTTTTTTTAGGTTTTTTTTTTTCTTTTCTTTTGTTCGTTCTTTACCAGTTTCTTTTCCAACTGCGTTTTCTTCAATTCGTCTTTCTTTCCTTACCGAACTGATTAATTGCGTTAGCATCCTTACAAATTACTTTGTTTGGATTAGTTCTACCACGTAGCGAACGAATGGTGGCTGCTAATGGATCGCTTCAACGAGAATAATCGTCTCGAAACGCGCTATGTGCTTCGTCCTCGTCTTCCTTCTATCCTTTTCTCTTCTCTTCTCTTCTCTTCTCTTCTCTTCTCTTCTCTTCTCTTTTCCTCTTTTACGTCGTTCTAGCGTCTTCGTCGTTGTCGACAGAGACGAATAGCAATGCCGGAGATACTACTTTGGATAAATTATTGTGCTCGCATTAATGACGTTACGCAATGACCTATATTTTCCAATCGTTAAAGCATTACCCTTTCGTTGAACATTTACGTACGTACGTATGTACGTTAAGATTAATGGAATTTCAATGAATCGACATCATTTCTTGAAGGGAGATTATCGAAACGAGTTTATCTTATGTAAAAAGTATCTATATATACGATACATACACAGATATTTATTATATATATATGTAGACAGAGCATGTCCAAAAAACATGGGACCAAACGTATACCAATCGCCTATTTACTGAGATCAAATGAATGAAAATAATTTATATAAACTTATAGAAATTTTGTACCATGTTCTTTTTTTTTTTTTTTTTTTTTTTTTGAACATTCTATATAAATCAATTGATTCTTGCAAATGTTAAAGAAAATATAAAAATAATGTTCGTATAAGAGAAAAATCAATTGTATAAGGTCACGTTAATAATGTATTAGAAAGTAAATAAATATTTTGTAGATAACTGTAGTTATGAGATACGATTTGAAAGTCACGAGTACGTATTAAAAAAAAAAAAAAAAAAAAAAAAAAGAAAATAAATCTAGTTACGTAGGTATACAATATAGGTAACAGTTTTACGTGGATATAATGAGTAATATAAATAGAATGAGTCAAAACAGACAGTCAGTCTTATTCAAGGTGCCGATCGAGACACAACGATCATTCAATTATTTCAATTCTATTGCGAAGTGAGTAATTAGTTCATTATCAATTCTCCTCATTTTTATTTTTATTATTCTTATTCTTATTATTATTATTATTATTCTTTCTACCATTTCAAATGGATTCAATGGTCCTTGATGACAGCGAAATCTTCAAGTATCACCTCGCTTCTTCCTCCTCCCACTTCCAAACATCCCTCCTACCCCTCTCACCTCTCCTTCTTCAACCTATTCTTTCATAGTTTTATTATTTAATTTTTTTTTTCACTGCAATAACAGCTTTCCAATGAAATTCATGAATTTTATCGTCGTCGAGCGTCGACGATTTTTTTGCATGAAAAAAAAACTTCGTTTCTTTTTTATCTCTATCTATCTATCTATCTATCTATCTATCTATCTATCTATCTCGTGATCTACTTTACTACTAAGATTTTTCGATGGATACTTATAGTAATATCATTTTGCCACATTCTAAGAATATCCTACGTATGTATTTACGTTTAATATATAGAAACAGAACTAGTCTCTCTCGTCCAATTAATTTACTCGTTCGAAAAAGCTTTTATATTATCCTTCAAAAGGAATGGCCGATCAAAGTCTACTACTATTACTACTACTACTACTACTAATACTACTACTACTACTACTACTACTACTACTACTACTACTACTACTACTACTACTACTACTACTACTACTACTACTACTACTACTACTATTACTACTACTACTACTACTACTACTACTACTATTACTGATATTAAAATACCATAAAATTTTGTATAAATTTTCCAATATTTCGTCTTCATTCTTCGGTCTGAACGTATCGATTATTTATAAAGTTACTATATAAAAGTTTTATATCCGTCGTAGTAATATTTCAATGTGTTAATATAAAAATTGTTTAAATTAGAAAGAGACGAAGATATATGTAACATTATTGAAATTATTTTAATCGTATAGCTTCTCATTTAACCATAAGAGTATATGAATTCTAATGTTCTCTAGCAATGACCACTATATTACTATATTCTCTATAGGATAGAGAGAAGATAGATAGATAGATAAAGAGAGAAAGAGAGAGAGAGAGAGAGAGAGAGAGAGAGAGAATCGGATACAGTCTAACATAGAAGTTAATTGAAAAACAGGAAATTAAATTTTCCCTGTCCTCGCGGCTTGCTGTGGCCTGCTGATGGATAACGAGGACTCGTGTGTTTTGTGGGAAGCTCGACCGTACCGTAAATTATAGACTCGTTTAATCATTCGCCCGTCTTTCGGTATTGCTTATAGTTAGAAAAATATAAAGAAACGATAAAGAAAAGGAAAAATTCGATATAAATTTTTTATGTACACGAACGAGAAACATTTTCTTTCTATTTTTTTTTTTTTTTTTTTTTTAATTTTTTTTTATTTTATCTTTTTATTTTTTTTTTAAGCGAGATATAACTGTGTCATAGCGACGTTAGAAAATTTCTATTAACAATTAATTCTTTCTCTTTGTCTATAACAGAAATCGTTGATTTTAATGAAAAATTTAATGTTCAATTTAATTCCCTCGAAATTGATATAAAAAGGAGAACGTTAAATGATCGATATAATTGAAGAATAACGTTTTTATTTTGGAAATAAGAAAAGTTTCCCAAAGTGTTTTATTATTTTGTTTCGCAAGATGACATATTTAATTATCAGATAAATAATTCGTATGTCGTCCGATGAAAATGATAATGTAATTAACG
>NC_140822.1:3137500-3160000 GCF_050613455.1 Vespa mandarinia | reverse complement strand
ATATATATATATGTACGTATGTATGTACGTATATATGTATATATATATGTACGTCTTCTTCGTCGTGTCGTAAAGCGTGGCCTCCTTTTGTGATTCCTCTCTCGTTCTTCGTTCGTCCAACGTAGGAGAAAGGTATAAAGGTAGGAGTGAGGGAAAGAGTAAGGGAATGAACGCGAGCACACTATGATTAACTATCCCGTTCTTCCGTCAGTGTCCCGGGCACAAAAAGGGACACGAAACACGAATTAACCGAGCGTTGGCCCTCACTGATTGCGCTCGTTCTTTTCACACTTTTTCTTCTCTCTCTCTCTCTCTCTCTCTCTTTTCGATCATTTTCTTTCTCTCTCTTTAACCATCTGGTTGAAATGAATAATTCAGAAGATTTCGTTTCTCTCTCTCTCTCTCTCTCTTTTCTACCGCATTCCACATTCCACAATCTCTCCACACCTTCATCTACAGGGGCTGCGTTCGTTTCCTTCGTTCCGTCTTCGTACGTATGGTGTGAGGAGAAAGAGAGAGAGAGAGGGAGCGAGAGAGGGAGAGAGGGAGAGAGAGGGTGGTAGTTCGTCGTGCAGCAGCAGGTCGGCAACCTATTCGACTTCCTCCACTCCATTTTAAATTCCTCGCATTGTCAAGCGTACGCCGGAAAATCTTGCTCCTGGTCTTCGCCCATTCATTTTCCAAAACCCACCGTGAAACTTCTATATACACCGAGAAGATGTGTATACTTGTTTCTTGCCGAAGGAAGTCTTGGATAATTTAATAAAATGTTCCCATCGCTTGTTAACCGTTGTTGAACGTCGTACCACTCTCATCCTCTTACATTTCAATGATCAATCGAACTTTAGTTCAATCATGAAGAAAATTCTTCATCGTTTCAAACTTTTATATTAAAGTGCATACATTCTAGAAATTGTTGTTCGTCTTATGTATATACGTTCTGTACGAGATCTATAAAATCGATATTATTATTATTATTATTTTTATTATATATCGATAGTATCGAAGTACGTAATCGAAAAGAGGATAGTTTAATCTTTAAAATGAATTTTTTTTCGACTCTCTACGATTTTTCGTTCGGAAGATACGTCGATTTGAAATTTTCTATTCATTATTACGAAACACGTGTTGCGAGTAGTCACGTGATTACGAGTCGTAGTAAGAAGTGTTTATTACGGTCAGCTGTTCGCGTAATTTCTTGGAATTTATGTAGGTCACTGTGTCAATGACATTTAAAATAGAATTATATAGGTCAATAAACAGCTGTTTTTTAATGTACTAATAACTCAAGAACTAAGAGTCGTAGAGACTTGAAACCAAGTTCATTTTAATGTTTAAACTTTTATCTATCTTATTATTATATTATATAATAACAATTTAAACATTTGTTATTTAAACAATTTAATGCAAAAATTTTATATAGACAATTTCGTTCAAATTGAAACTTTAAAATTAAAATTTCAATGCATTCTATCGTAATATTAATAACAAACATCTAATTTGTTTTAAACAAATTGTTATAAACAAATTGTTATAAACAATTGTTTATTAATAATCGAGTTCATATATTATTTTGTCCAAATTATCATTTTAAAGAGAAAGTTTTTCATCGTCTTATCGATAATAAACATTCAATTTGTTATAAACAAATTGTTATAAACAATTGTTTGTTAATAATCGAGTTGATAGATAATTTCATCCAAATTATCACTTTAAAGATAAAATTTTTATATTTTTATTATCTTATCGATAATATACATTCAATTTGTTATAAACAAATTGTTATAAACAATTGTTTGTTAATAATCGAGTTGATAGATAATTTCATCCAAATTATCACTTTAAAGACAAAGTTTTTATATTTTTATCATCTTATCGATAATATACATTCAATTTGTTATAAACAAATTGTTATAAACAATTGTTTGTTAATAATCGAGTTTATAGATAATTTCATCCAAATTATCACTTTAAAGACAAAATTTTTTTATTTTTATCATCTTATCGATAATAAACATTCAATTTGTTATAAACAAATTGTTATAAACAATTGATAAAGAAATATTTTTTCACAACAATTTTCACAACGTAGTTTACATTTGTACATATAATTAACCAAATTGTTTATAATCTGTTTATTAAACAATTAATTCTATTGTTTAAATTTAAGTCAAATTGTATTATTGACTTTTACTCCTCGTAGATCTATTGTTAATTAATCGTAAATTCGATCATTATTAGAAAGAAAAAAAAAGATTATCAACAAAAATAATTTGCTTGTACTAATTGTTCGATAATAAAAAATGTTGTCGGATCGAAAATTTAGTTGTACCACTTGGTCGATCGATGAAAATCTATGTCTGATCGAAACTTCGGTTGTACTACTTTCTCCAACGATGAAATCGATGTCTGATCAAAAACTCGATTATACTACTTCCTCTGTCGTTGAAAATCAAAGGCCGACCAAAAACTCGGTTGTACTACTTCCTCCGTTGGTGAAATTCGAGGTCCTACCAAAAACTTGGTTATACTATTTCGTCCATCGGCGAAAATCGATGTCCGACCAAAAACTTGGCTGTGCTACTTCCTCCATCGACGAAAATAGACGTCTGATCAAAAACTCAGTTCTACTACTTCGTCCAATAGGCGAAATTCTATGTCCTATCGAATACTCGGTTGCACTACTTTTTCCATCGGGCGAAAAATTACCTTCCGACCAAAATTTCGGTTATATACTACTTTCTCCATTTCTCAAAATTGCTCGACGGACTATAAACTCGATTTTACTACTTGTCCGCTTTATCCGGGGTCTTTCGTCCGGCCATATAGTCGGCTCTATCACTCGCTCTGTTTTTCTGAAATTGTCTTCCGTCCGACCAAGTATTCAGCTTTACCACTTTCTTCGTTCCTCTTAAATCGTTCGTACTATCTTGGATTGGAGAGAATTTTTTTTTTTTCTAGAGAAAAGAGAAGAAAAAAAAAGCAAAAAGAGAAAAAGAAAAAAAAAGAGAAAAACAGAAAAAAATTTCCCCCTTACGCCAGATGGAAAATATTTACATTTACATCGTAAAATATCGATCAGATGCAATATCAATCGAATCGAAATTTGAAATTTCGCATGATTTTTGATCGTCCATCACGATCATGATCTATCGTACGAATATTCTTTTGTATCTTGCGAATCCGTGATACACTTATATCCCTTTACTCGTCAACGACTATGGCAAAAAGTTTGTCGATGAGTTGAGAAATAATGGAAAGAACGAAGGAATGATAGAAAGAAAGATAGAAAGAGAAAGAAAGAGAGAGAGAAATAAATTTACACACACACACACACACACACACACACACACACACACATATATATATCTGATTTATTTCCGTGAATTTTTCGCCCGAGATATTTCTTATAGATGCAAACATCGCGAGCGTAAAATGAAAGAGGTATAGAGAGCGAAGGAAAAGGCAAATAGAACAGAACTGAACAGAACAGAACAGAACAGAATAGAGCAGAACAGAACAGAACAGAACAGAACAGAACAGAACAGAACAGAACAGAACGAGAAAGAGAAAGAGAAAGAAGAAGAGGAAGAAGAAGAAGAAAGATAGAAGGAATAGAAAGAATAGGAGCGAGAGAGATGAGATGAAATAGAAAAGAGTTCGCACGATGAAATCTCTCGACTGCTTCTTCATGGTTCTATAACGGCAGTAAGTACCAAATGTTTGACTTTTATGAGCACTAAAAGCAAGTGGCTACCTCCTCAACCAGAAACAGAAAGGGAAAGAGAGAAACAAAGAGAGAGAGAGAGAGAGAGAGAGAGAGAGAGAGAGAGAGAGAAAGAAAGTTAAACAATTATTATTTATCATTTATTATATTCACTATTATATTCGAGATGATATATATATATACATATACTTAAAAAAATGAAAAAAAAAGAAAAAAAAAGGAAGAGAAAAATTTCTTTTCATAGAAATTAACAACGAAAGAAGGCTCTTTGAATTAGCTTTTCTCGATAAGTCGATGCCAGACTTACTTACCAACCTACCTTAGCATTCAAGTTTCCACGAGAAGTTTCTTTCTAATTAATTTTTAAATGAAAGTAACTGAGTCAAATGAGAAAGAGACAGAGAGAGATAGAGATAGATAGATAGATAGATAGAGAGAGAGAGAGAGAGAGAGAGAGAGAAGGAAAGGAAGAATTAGAATAAAGACGAAAGTAACCTGGCTTTCTACGATTGACACGGGGAAACAGAGATCGAGAATGTTGGAATAAACGAGAAAGTGAAAAAGAGAGAGACAGAGAGAGAGAGAGAGAGAGAGGGAGAGTGAGTGGGTGGAGGGGGGGTGGAAGAAGGAAGGAAGGAAGGGAAAGAACGTTCTTCGTCCCTGAAAAGTTTTCTCCCATCTGGCCGAGTCGAGATATAATTCAGCTGCTTTAAAGCATTATTAACTTCCGTACTGACTCTTGTATTGAAAATAATTGTAAAAGTAAGAGTGAGAGAGAAAGAAATATATACATGTTCAGAGAGAGAGAGAGAGAGAGAGAGAGAGACAGAGAGAGAGGGACGCTTATGTCAGTGGCTTTTAAGGAAACTGCATTTTGTATATGAGAGAAAGTAAGAGTGAGATAGAAATAAAGATGGATAGATAGTACCAAAGAGAATGACTTGGGCGTATAGAAAATGTGAAAGAGAGAGAGAGAGAGAGAGAGAGAGAGAGAGAGAGAGAGAGATAGATAGATAGATAGATAGATAGATAAAAGAGAAAGAGAGAAAAAGAGAATGAGAGAGAGAGAGAGATAGATAGATAGATAGATAGATAAAAGAGAAAGAGAGAAAGAGAGAATGAGAGAATGAGAGAGAGAGAGAGAGAGAGAGAGAGAGAGAGAGAAAGAGTAGGAAAGGGAATAGGATGTAGTCAGTCGGTGAAGTTACTCGAAACTTAAACCCTCTTCGTTCCACGAAACAGTCTCTAATTATCGCAATGTAGTTCGAGTTTCGGAACTTGACTCTTGGTAGTAGAAACCAACGGGTGTATATATACTCGATGAAACTTCTCCTTCATTCTTTCCTCTCTCTCTCTCTCTCTCTCTCTCTCTCTCTCTCTCTCTTTCTCTCTCTTTCTCTCTTTCTCTTTCTCTCTCTCTCTCTCTCTCTCTTTCTCTCTCTCTCTCTCTCTTTCTCTCTCTCTCTCTCTCTATCTCTCTCTATCTCTCTCTCTCTTTCTCTATCTCTATCCACTTACGTTTGTTCTTCGTAAAAAAGTAGTAGTCAACGTGTTTCGCTTGATTAAACGTATCGATCCATTTTTGATCTCCGCGTAATTTCTATTGAAATAATAATCTTTATATTATAATCTTTATAGATCCGTTTGATTGATACCACGAGTAATTTACTTTAGAGAGATACAAAGAAAAATCGTTTAGACGAGAATGTAAAGCGAAAGGAAATAGGTTTCTCTTTCTTTTCCTTTTTTCTTTTTTCTTTTCTTTTTTTCTTTTTTTTTTTTTTTTTGCTTTTTTCTTTTTTTCTCCCCTCTTTTTTTTTTCTTTTTTTTTTTTTGTCTTTCGTAATTCCACGTTTATCCATTCTTTAACAAATTAAAAAAAAAAAAGAAAAAGAAAGGAAAGGAGGGCGCGGTGGTGGGTAGGGGGTGAAGGAGGAGGAGGAGGAGAAGGAAGTGGAGGAGGAGGCGGAGGAGGGAAGAAAAAAAGCATCCTTAAGGAGGTATTTAAATTTCTTCTTCGAGCTCGTTGGAATGCTCGCTATGGTTGATGGCATCCTGATCGTAGCTTATTTTTATCGGGCCGAACTTAAGTCCGTTCCTGTAATTTAAGCAAAACAGTTTTCCCATCTTTCTCTCTCCTTCTCTGACTCTCTCTCCCTCTCTCTCTCGCTCTCTCTCTCTCTCTCTCTCTCTCTCGTTTATCTTCTTTCTTTCTTTAATGCGTTTCGTTTTAATGGGTTAGAAAGAAACTTCCGTAGGAAGGATGTAAAAGAGTAAACATCTCGTTCAAAGACGTTACTAAACGTACGTGAAACAAATATAACGAGAGAAAGAGAGAGAGAGAGAGAGAGAGAGAGAGAGAGAATAAAACGAATGAAAATGGATATCTACGTTAATGAATAAGAAATTTCTTTATAAATGTGTACGTAAGATTTAACGACGATCGATTCACTTTAATGGAATAACACTCGAAATAAAACGATATTTATCGTAGCAAAATTGTGTTTGAAAACGAACGAGCGTGCTTGCTTGAGGGTAATTTAATAATAATAATAATAAAAAAAAAAAAAAAAAAAAGAAAAAAAAAAAGACAAAAAGAAGACAAAACCAAAAAAAAGAAAAAAATAAAATAAATAAAAAATAAAAACCCCCAAAAAAATTGATTGCTTTCTTTCTCTGCGTGTTATCTGTTTTATAACGGTTTCCTTATTAAAATTGCAATTTCAGTATGGTAAAAATATTCCCTCGGTTTCGTTAGAAGCGACAATGCACACAAAGAAACATAGAGATAGATAGATAGAGATAGAGATAGAGAGACACATAGAGAGATAGAAAGAGAGAGAGAGAGAAGAAAGCCAGGTCGAATTGTGCAGCTGCGAGAACAAGCAGAATATGAGAAAGACGGAGAGAAAGAAAAATAGAGAGACAGAGAGAGAGAGAGAGAGAGAGAGAGAAAGAGAGATTGAGAATAAGAGGAAGAGAGTGAGAGAGAAGAAATAAGAAATATCAAAGGATACAAAGGAAAGAGTGGATGGGAAAGACGTTGGTCTGTAAGTAACAGAAAGAAAAAAGACGAAGTTAGCGTCGTTTTCATGGTAAATTAAAATATGCTTGTCCAAGTCCTACATTTTTATTGTTTCGCGTGGTAAACGTGAGACGGAGAATAGGATCACGTAGGCTTTTCCAAGGGAAAGAAGAAGAAAAAGTGGCTGATATCGTGAATAAAAGGAAAAAAAAAAAAAAAAAGAAAAAGAAAAAGAAAAAGGAAACTTAACCGCAAAATATTTTCATATTTTATATTTTAGAAGACTCCTTTACGTACGTAACCTTCATTCCCAGTGACAATAAAATAGAAATTTTTATGATTTTTCCCTCTGTATATATTCTTTTCGTTTTTATTCGTTCAATCAATTTTTCAAATTCTTACCGAATGCTTCACCTTTCTTTTTTTTTCTTTTCTTTTCTTTTCTTTTCTTTTCTTTTTTTTTTTTTTTATAGACGATCGTAGAAATAACATATATTTTTATTTATATTAATATTTATATATTTCATTCGTATTTATTAAATCTTTTTAATTCGCATAATATAATCTGTCGGATTAAAAGAGAAAAAAAGAGAGAGAGAGAGAGAGAGAGAGAGAGAGAGAGAGAGAGTAGAGAAAAGAAAAGAAAAGAAAGAGAGAGAAGAAAAATGAATTTTTATTTGACATATCATAGCTTTTTCCTGATTTGGATTGTATATGTTCTCGTGAATTCAATCGACAGAAGACGCATTTTTCTCGCTTCTATCTTTATTTCGTTGGCTCCGTATCGGAAGGGGTCAGAAATAGGTCAAAGGTGCACGCAAACCCAAGAGAATCTAAAGACCTCTCCATTTTCGCGATGTTCGAGAGGGTGAGACGAAAGATCGCGTAGTTTATGGAAGAAGAAGGCGATGAACCGAATTCCTGTTTGTTCGATCTCATCTTTCGTTCTCTCTCTCTCTCTCTCTCTCTTTCTATTTTTCTATCTTTTCTTTTTATCATCAACACGAAACGAGATGACTATTAATCACGATGAAAGGAAATCGAAATTTTTAATGGCCGTCATCTCTAAAGAATACAATCGGTTATATTATGTTTGGACCTTCTTGTTATAAGTTTAACTCGTTACGAAAGACGATGATAAGATCGTTCAAAAGATTAAGATGTAGATCAAAAGAAAGTAAATATAATTTGAAGAAAATCATACGAATGACATTTCACTTTATCTTATTGGTTTTTCATTGAAGTGAATATTGAGAATCTTTTTAAAAATAATCGATATAGCGTATATACATATATATATATATATATTTCTTTTATAATTTCCATCGTATAATTTTCTTTCTCAAATTCATAATCGAAATGTACATTATGTATGTATGTAAAAATCAAGAAAAGAACGAACTCATTTTAATTCAACGAACGTTGATTTAATCGTCATCTTATTAATTACTCAATAATTTCAATAAATATTTATAACTTTACGAGTGATACTCTTATCGATCGTATTAAATAATTTTAATATTTTAGCATTTAGCATACGAAGATTTTTCTTTAACAATAGAATTCGTGCGTTATGAAAGAGATAAGAGAGAGAGAAAGAGTAAGACATATATATATATATATATATATATATATATATATATATATATATATAACAGAAGAAATAGAAGTAGAAGTAAAAATAAAGGTAGAAAATTAAATGGGATCGATGAAACGTCATAAGCACAATACCTACGAGCAAAACGGACTTCTAGCGTGAGTACGTTGGATTGGACGAGGCTGCTATTAGACTCATTTTGAACGAAAGTGCAGATCCATATTGCGTGGAAAGAGAAGTTAAAGAGAGAGAGAGAGAGAGAGAGAGAGAGAGGGGGGGGAAGGTAAGGAGGGAGGTGTAAAATTTACCCCTTCAAAGCAACTTCCGTGCTAGGGAAATTCTTACTTTCGAGAAAGGAGTAATTATCTCATAATTGTCCTAGAAATTGTCTACTTTAACACGGACCAATCACGATACACATTTCGACTTTATCGAAATTCCATAATAATAACTGTAATTGCTGTTAATTAAATCATTCGTAATGATTTTCGTAATGAACGTCTGTAAAAAAAAAAAAAAAAAAATTAAATTGAATTATTCTTCTTCTTCTTCTTCCTTTTCTTTTTTTACATTTTTCTTTTCTGTCTTTTTTGTTCCGTTTTTTTTTTTTTTTCTTTTTTTTTTTTTTTTTGAATTGTCTTCCCTTCATTTGAGAAAATTTTCTCAATGCGATACTCTCATCAGTAAAAATAAAATTATCGATTGAATTATTATGAAAAGAAATTTATCGTTTTATTTAGTTCACGTTAAATCAATGAATTCATATTTACGTTTATATATTTCTTTAACAAGTCCTTGTCAAATGTATGATTCGTTTATCGCGATATTTACGATGTATAAACAAGTACACTAGAATGCACTTAACTTTAATCGAAGCCGATGCCTTCGTCTTCGTTGGTTTGCCTCTTCGTTAGAAATAGTTGGCCTAGAATCAAACCCGAGTGAATAAAGTATAGCTGATTGCAATTCTCGATAAAGTTCATAGCAATAATTCATAAGAAATATGAGAATGGTGACGAAGGAAATACGAAGAGAAAAGAGAAATATCGTTGAATTATCTTAAAAATATAAAAAAGAAAAAATATCATAATTTATGGATTGAAAATTAATATGAGAACTCGATTGATCTTATTTAACTTTATACAGGTCAAAGTTTTTTAAAGGACGAAGATTAAGGTGTAGATATGGAAATTTTTCTTTTTTCTTTTTTTTTTTGGCTTTTCTTTTTTCTTTTCTTTTCTTTCGTCTCTCTCTCTCTCTCTTTCTTCTTTCTTTTTTTTTTTTTTTTTTTTTTTTTTTTTTTTTTTTCATAGAAAATAACGATCGAACGTTGGTCGATGACATGGTTGACCGAACAATAATCCTTGAAAATTCACAATCGATAAGACAGATCGGGATTTGTCGAAATAGGAAATTTCTTCTATGGCAAATTGCATCTTTCATTTTATTATAAGGTCAAAGAGCTCTCTCTCTCTCTCTCTCTCTCTCTCTCTCTCTATCTATCTATCTTTCTCTCTCTCTCTCTCTCTCTCTCTCTTTGTCTCTCTTTTCTTTTGTTCAACGATGCAAATAATCTTATCTTTGACTTTAACGTCCAAGGAAAAATCTCTATTTCTTTATAACGTTTCTTTCGTTTATATCTTAAACGCGTCGTCGTAGAATTTAAGGAATTTATCAAGGATGTCTTTACTCAGGCACGACCCCTTCGTGCTAGTCGACTTAGCGACTGGAAAGACTTAACGCAAGGTTACGGTCGAGTTAGCAAGTGTGGAAGCAGCTTTACGATCCACTGGCTGCAAACTGAACGAGAGAAAGAGAAAGAGAAAGAGAGAGAGGGAGAGAGAGAGAGAGAGAGAGAGAGAGGATGCAGTTTTGTAGAAAGAACAGTCTACGAGGTTCCAGCGGTGAGCTAGCATTATTTATGCCCGCGAAACAAGACCAATAAACACTAGGATCCTGCGAAGGAAAAAAAAAAAAAAAGAAAAAAAAAGAAAGAAAGAATTCTTCATCCATATCAGCCATTGGAGAGCAACAATAATTTTTTTATTTATCACTACAGTTTTATCCGGCACGAACGCGTTCGTCGTTGCGTCATTGCACTTTCACCCTCGTGTATGTTATATATTTTTTCTTCTTGTTTCTTTCTTTTTTCTTTTTTTCCTTTTTTTTTTTTTTTCTTTTTTTCTTCTTCTTCTTCTTCTTTTATTTTTCATTTTATATGTCTCTTTCTGTATCTGTTCCAACAGGGGGCGGGGCAGGGGGGGATGTACGTTCACTCTTTCAAAATGCTTTGCATTTCTTTCGTGATTTTGTTAGATAAGAAAAGGAAAAAAAAAAAAAGAGAAAGAAAAAGAAAAGGGAGGAAAAAAGCAGTTAAAGATATTGAAATAAATAATGATAACCTGGCAAAATGTTACAATCGTAATCACTTTCGTTTCAGTATAGTTATAAATCATTGATTATCCAAATATACGATAGAAAATGTTCATGGCGGAGGGAGAGTTTGAATCAACGTTTGTAAATAAATACAAATCGTTCGAAACGTTTGGTCAAAATTATGTCCTGTCATATGAAATGGTATCGCAGAAAAATGGAAAGAGAAAACGGCGGGCCACGCTTTACCGAGTTTATTTCAGGGGGATTCGGTTCAGTTGATTTTATATAACTATATGTATGCGTATGTATATAGGTTCGCGCGTGCGTGCGTATATGCATGTTATGTGTGTGTGTGTGTGTGTATATATATATATATATATATATATACGTTCGTTGCCAATATTTCGCGTGATGGATAATTTAACCGTTGTGTTGTGTACGTTATTATGCAGTTGCATGCGATTCCATTTGTTTTCTTTATTTTTTATTTATATATTTATTTCTCTCTTCTCTCTTCTCTCTCTCTCTCTCTCTCTCTCTTTTATTTCTTTTTTCTCTTTTCATTTTTTTTTCTTTTTTTTTTTTTTTTTTTTTTTTTTCTTTTTGACCGCACAACACATTAAATTTTTTTTCACAGATGCCAAACGAAAATACAGTACGCAAGCCATTGCTTTTCAATCGTTTTCATTTAACTCGTCCATCCGTCATCAATACATTTTTCGTTTCTCTATCTCTCTCTCTCTCTCTCTCTCTCTCTCTCTCTTTTTCTCTCTCTCTTTTCTTTTTTTTTTTCTTTTCTTTTTCTTTTTGTGTAACCATCCAATAATAAATTTTGTTTTTCTTTTCTTCTTCTTCTTCTTCTTCTTCTTCTTCTGCTTCTTCTTCTTGGTTTCTCTCGTATTTTTGTAATGCGTAATAGCTTATAAGGGAAGGGGGGAGGGGAGGAGCGGGCAGGGGGACTAAGAACGAAATTTATTTTTTATAATGCCATAGGATAGGTGAAAAACGTTTGCGCGGGATAAGACACCGAGATTTACATCGTATCACCGGTGTGCCATAAATCGTTTTCTTGAAACTTTCGAAATACGGCGCGTTTAGGTTTACGTAGGAGCATAAAAGTCTCGCTTATAAAATAGTACCAACGGTATCTGGAAAAATAAGAGCTTTGGCACGTCAAGTCTTAGCGCATTTAAATTTCTTATATTTCAGTAAAAAAGAAAAAAAAAAAGAAAAAAAAAAAAGAAAAAAAAAAGAAAAAAAAAGAAAAAGAAAAAAAGAAAAGAAAAAGAAAAATGAAAAAAAAAAGAGCAGAATTCAAAGATTTATCCTTTAATTTAAGATTTGCTCGATAGTCCTACGGAATTATTTATATATATATATATATGTGTGTGTTTAGATCAGAAAATTAATTAATTAATTAATTACTTAAAAAAAAAAAAAAAAAAAAGGATTGATCATACGTTAGCAAAAGAAATTAATTTTACGAATGGATTTATTTTAATTCGAGATATATCAAATCTAATTTCTCCGTTTAAATTGATTATTATTAATCATAATGTATCGTTTAAATTATATATTTTAAGGAAAATGCATAGGTCGAAGTTAGAGACAGATACACCATAGTATAAGATTATTGAAAGGATTAAGTAGTAGTAGTAGTAGTAGTAGTAGTAGTAGTAGTAGTAGTAAACCGTAGCTAGACTTTACAACTCTGTTGCTAATTTTACTCTAAGGGTTGGTTAGAACATTCGAAGATCGTCACGTACCATCACAAAACCACCGAATAGGAACAGGCAGTTGTAATAGCGCGACTAGAGACTTCTAGAGTTAGAGAAGCGAGTATGAGGATGGCACGCAGTGGAGTAATCGCTCAAGAACCTGCTGTTAATTCTCTCTCTCTCTCTCTCTCTTCCTCTCTTTCTTTCTCTATTTATCTATCTATCTCTTTCTCTTAGTCTTTCATTGCAATTCAGCAAGGGTGTACGAAACGTCACGCGTCCTTGTAAATCGCGAGAGTACCGTTCAACTCCGTTCTTCGTTTCCTCTCTCTCTCTCTCTCTCTCTCTCTCTCTCTCTCTCTCTCTCTCTCTCTTTGCATTTTCTTCCTCCATGAAGCAGCACTTCTGACGTTGACACCTTCACGTTCCTCTTTCGAATTTCTCAAGACTATGTTCGTCTTTTTTAAAAAATTCTTCATATTTCCTTCCAACACAAAAAAAAAAAAAAGATAAACGAGCCGCGGGCATAGAGCGATATGATTTTTCTTTTCTCTTTTTCTCTTTTCATTTTTCTCTTCTTGAAAAATTTACATTCTATAATTTTAATAAAAATTAATATCTAACGGTAAAAGCATTACGTGGGTAATATATTGGAGTAAGAAGGAGAAGAAGAAAAAGGAATAAAAAAAAAAAAAAAAAAGAAAAAATAATAAAAGGGAATGGAAAAAAAAATTAATTTTCATAAATAATTCAATGTTAATAATTCAATGGATATAATTATATGTAGCCTTACGTTTGAAATGAAAGGTCATCATTCCTGTAAATTTCGATTATAGATGGGAAACGGCATCAACGTTATCTTGACAGTTAACATGATTGAGATATTGATTCCACAAAGCATTCGTTGGATTTACGTGCGAATGGGTAGACACGGGTGATAGGCTAGTAGTAGGCACTGACGATTTTGTCTGTTGAAGCGTGTTCTCATCATGCTGGTGGGATACCGGTCCGTCTCGTTAGCAATTGGAATTATGTAGCTTGATACATTGCTCCGCACTCCTTTGTCGTTACGATAGATCCAGATTACCGTGAAATTCTCTCTACAAACTCGGTTCGTAACACGTCCCTAAACATATCAATATAATATAATATTTCTTACGTATAAAATTAATTTCAATGATATTATTTCAAATCGATATATGATAGATATAATTGCATCCTATTCGTTATGTGGATTTATTTGAAAGAAATTATTTATTATGAAACGAAACGAAGAGAGAAAGAGAGAGAGTGAGAGAGGGAGGGAGGGAAGGAGGGAGGGAGGGAGGGAGTGAGAGGGAGGGGCGGGACAAAGAAGAAACAAAAATAACAAAGTTATGTGTTACATCAAATATGCATTATTACTAAAATTATTTGGAAGATCTTCGAACAATCGGTAAAGCCATTAACGAAGACAAGGACACATCCTTCTCAACATCTTAATAAACTTTAGTTAGAAGTTTCTCTAGAAGATCATTATATCGTAGAAGATCTTCCACCCTAATATCCACTTGGGACGCTTAAGACGTTTCCCATGCGCAGCGGCTGACTCCGGAAGGATATTGAGAAAGCTCAGAAATTCGTATTCGCGACGCCATATGGTTAAAATGAAAAGCGCGAGAAGAGTATTATAATATATATATATATATATATATATATATATATATATATATGTGTGTGTGTGTGTGTGTGTGTGTGTGCGTGCGTGTGTATCTTTCACATGGAAATTGCAGTATCTCTGAGACCTTAAACTTTAAACAGGAATGTTAAATTACGAAAATCGTATAAAATCCTATTTTATATGTATCTATATACATATATATATATATATATATATATATATATATATATGTCGTGATGTTATTTTTAATCGAATATCGTAAAAAAAATAGAACTATTAAATTGATGGTACTGGGATGTTAGAAATCAAGGAAATAGCGATATTACCGAGAACGTCTTATTTGGGACCGAAAGCTCTTCGTAATTCAGACGTCTCGCCAGGAGAGTACAAATCTCCTGTCACCAAGATAGTCCCTTGGTGATATTTGCGAAGGACTCGTTCGCTCGACCATGCGAATCGGGATTTCCTAGGATTTCAACGAATTGTTAGAACGAAAGTAGAGTAAGCATTAGGATTCTACAATCTCTCTGTCTCATTTTACGGTTTAAATAACATGAAATTCTACGAGATTTTCTTTTTTTCATCTTTTTTTTTTCGTCTGTTTTTCTTTTTTTTTTCTTTTTTGTATTCTTTCTTTTTTATTTTATTTTTTCCTTCTTCCTCCTCTGATCTTTATATTTATAATTGGAAACGTGTTTTTTGTTTACTTTAAAAAAAAAAAGAAAAAAGAAAGAAAAAAAAGGGAGAGAGAGAAAAAAATGATCAATAAATATCTTTATGATTATCTTTTTTTTTTTTTTTTTTTTTTTTTTGTATTATTTAACTAACTAAATTTAAATAAATGAATTAAAGAAAAAGAGTAGATTATGGATAATAAATGTCATAGGTACTATAAATAATCCAAAGTTCTCTTTTCTTTCTCGTTAGTTCATAAAACTGTCAGACAAACGTTTCAAACATTTAATAGACCATTTCAACTACGTTTCTTATGATCCATGTTAAGACTATATAGTGTGTATATATATATATATATATATATATATATATATATATATATATATATAAAGGGTAGTCCTTTTAAAAAATGCATTACGTAATGCTTGAATTTTCGAAGATCAAGCGCACAATTCAACATCATGTTATTATACATATCTAAATGTATTATTTAATTAGCTATACGATGCAACAAAAAAAAAAAGGAAAAAGAAAAAAAAGAAAAACAAGAAAATGTAGTTACGTGTCAAAAGAGAAACACATTAAGGACGTTGATAATATCGAATAAAAATGACCTTGAGAAAAAATATTTCTTATCAGATCATACACATTACGTCGAAAATATTCTTTTCGTTATAATAAACCGAAGAGATATTTAAATGGTCTTACTTAAAAGGACCACCCTATATATATATATATATATATATATATATATATATATATATATATATATGTATACATCTTTTATAAGAAATTAGCTAGGGAAAAATATATAAAGAAATAATAATCGAATAATCGTGATCAATTTATTTCTTTTTACGTTGTCATTCCATTTTTCAATTTTCCATTTTTGTTTCCTATTTCTTATCAAATTTCTTTTCTTTCCTTTCCTTTCCTTTTCTCTTTTCTTTTCTCTCTTTTTTTTTCTCTTTTTCTTTTTTTTTTTCCTTTCCTTTCCTTTATGATTCCCTTGTAGAAACTGTCATGGGATTTTGAAGATAGCTTGGGCGGATTTGTAGAAAAAGTCAAGAATTAATTTGGCGCACGGGGAAAGTATGAGAGTGGGACAGCGCAGAGAGCATTACAGAAGGCCATCAGGGAATCGCTGGACCTCGAACGTTCTCTGCATTACATCCATACATGCATGACCTTACCGAAGGATCCTTCAAGAATCCTCTATCTTCTTCTTCTTCTTCTTCCTCTTTCTCTTCTTATCCCATGGGAATGGAAGGTTTCATATAGATATCTTGTGATACTCATTACCTTGGAAGTTCTCATCTTTCCTATTTTCATTGTTGTTGTTGTTGTTGTTATTGTTGAATGTTGTCTTTTCATTTGTTCCATTAGAAAGATCTGTTTCTTTTTTTCTTCTTTTTTTTTCTTTTTTTTTTTTTGTTTTTTTAATTTTAACGAATGAACGAAAAAAAAAAATTGTATATAACGAGATATAAGAGAGAAATTGGAGGACGTTGCATAGAGAGAAAACTGTTTTATATTTTTTTACAAATGCATCCTTAGAAATGATATCGTGTACTCGTTACGCATGAAAATATGGTATGGTTTTTCTTTTTTCTCTTTTTTTTTCTTTTTTTTTTTTTCCTTGTCCCTTGTTCTTTCTCCTTTTCTGTTCTGTTCTCTCTCTCTCTCTCTCTCTCTCTCTCTCTCTCTCTCTCTTTCTCTCTGTTATCCTTCACTCGTTTCTTCTTTCTATATTTGTGACTAAGTGAAAATGAGTAGAAATAAACGGGAAGCAAATTGTATCCGTCGGCTTAAATGCGAGAATCGCCGGGACTCGTATGTTCTTTCTGCGAATTGCTGGCCCTTTCTTCGTTAAAAAAAAAAAAAAAAAAAAGGAACAAAAAAAGACAACAAAAAACAAAACAAAACAAAAAAAGATAGAGAAAAAAAAAGACGTGTCTCCTAAAGCTTTTGATTTTAATACGGCTGAGAGGAGGACGCAAGCCGTTTATTTAACGAATGGCCGGACGTTACCTGCTTGGACGAAGCAGCTGTGGCCCGTGCTAAACGAGAGATGGTAATAAAAAGTGCTTGAAATATTTATAATCGCTCGTTTTTATTCTGAGCTTCCTTCAAAAAGCTAGTAGGAAATATTGCGAGAATGAGAGAGAGAGACAGAGAGAGAGAGAGAGAGAGTTTAAAGCATGAAAGAAGGGAGGAATGTATAAAGATTGTCGATGAAAAATCATTAGTAAGTTATCGTTTTGTATTTAAAAAATGTAAATTTCGAAGAGGGGGGGGAGTGAGAAAGGAAAAAAAAAGAAAAAAAAAGAAAATATCGTATGATCGATCTTAAAAATAGTTATTCTTTTATTACAAAAAATAGAACTAATGAATATATTCATCGGACAGACATCATTTTTATTTACAAATTCATGTCGATCGCGTTTCGATAAAGACGAGGGTGATCGATCTTTGCCTCTCTCTCTCTCTCTCTTTATCTCTCTTTGTTTCTGTATACGCATTTGCCCAGAATAGAAGCTTCCTATGCGACCACTACCCTCTTTATAGTTCCCCTTTGGCCTCGATGCAAGCTCGATGTGTGTATAGTACTACGCGTACCCACGAGGAACATATAACATCCTTGGGCAGGCAGTCTGCTCGACGGAGATCGAGAGAGAGAGAGAGAGAGAGAGAGAGAGAGAGAGATAGGGAAGCTTGGAGTATATAATAGAATATGTGCAAGTACGTCACGTTCCAGTTTACTCGGAAGAGAGTCAACGATATATATCTATGATACCTTTTGCTATTTTCGCGTAATCTTGTCTTATAGGTTGAAAAATTTTTCTCTTTCCTCGTCTTTCTTCTTTTCTCTCTCTCTCTCTCTCTCTCTCTCTTTCTCTCTCTCTCTTTCTGTCTTTCGTTTCTTTCTTTTTATCTTTCGTTGCTTCATATTGTTTCCCCTTTCGATAACCATCGACAGTGAAAAATTTCATTCGCAGGAGGACGTTGAAAATTTCTTTCGTTATCATGTGTCTCGAAAAGAGAAACAGAGAAAAGAAACTTTTCATCTTTTTCTAGAACACATCTTTGAAGTAAAAAGGATCTTGTTGATAGAGAGAAAGAACGAGAGCGAGAGAGAGAGAGAAAGAGAGAGAAAGAGAGAGAAAGAGAGAAAGGAAATTTCGATTCTTTTTACTGCCTCTAAATCGTTTGCTGATCTTCGAAAAACGTCGTTTACGGATACTAGGTCGTTGAAACTTGAAAGTCTCCCTTGTAGTCTTCATTTATAGTTTTTTTCTTTTGATCGCCAAGATGAGAAAGAAAGTTATATTCCCTTTATCAAATTTTCTGTTGACGTTGACGGATAGAAAGAAAGAAAGAAAGAAAGAAAGAAAGAAAAAAACGAAAAAAAGAAAGAAAGAAAGAAAGAAAGAAAGGAGAAGAAATTTAAAAAGGATTATTTGCAGAACATTATTTTTCGTAAAGTTATAATTTTTCTTAATATTTCAAATTGATATAATTCCTTAATCTATCCTTGTTTCGTGTTTTAACAACCGATTCCTTGTATAGATCCATACAGGAGATACATAACGCCGATAGGACGACGATGGATGGATACTGTCTCGTGGGTAATATTCTCGCACGGTAGTTCCTGCAAATTTTGCAAACTGTGGTTTGAAGGGAATGCGAGAGTGGTGTTCTAAGTTATCGCGCCGAGTCACGACATTTTGCGAATGCAGGATGGATGAATGAATGAATGAATGAATGAATGAATGACTGAATGAATGAATAACTTGAGGTATCTTATCTATCTTTTTACACATTAATCTTATCTAACAACGATATTCGACTTATTAGAAAGAATATAAAGAAGATAACGACACGCGAAAGGATTAATTGCATCGATCGTAGAAATATTTTTCCTCCCTCCCTCCCCGCCCCCCCCCACCCCGATTCCACCATAATCTCGCACGAACAACGAATAAATTAATCTCTTTCTCTTCCATTTTCCTTGTTTTTCTTTTTTTTTTTCATTTTTTTTCCTTTGCTTCTTCATATCATTCACATTTCGTCGAAATGAAATGAGACCATTGAAATTATATCTAATGCACTTAACTTATCGTTGTTATTATTATAATCGATTTACATTAGATTTGTTTTAAGTGAAGAATTTTGATTTTTGTCTTTTTTTTTTTTTTTTTATTTTTTTTTTTTAAGGAACGAAGATATCTCGCTCGAATCGATAACACACTCACACTTTTTAGGTTGAGATTTCTGGCAGAAGCTGAATTCAGCTTGACCGTCTGGTAAAGTGGAAGGGATATATATATATATATATATATATATATATACTGCATCGAAGGATTTATCAGGGATTTCGAAGTAGTACTTGCGAACGTCTAACGTCTACTCTCAGATCGAAGATTCTATTCTCGCGTCTCACGAGATCTATGTTGACTCCTTAGAAGCTCACTTTCCTGGAACATTTAGTAGAAGAAATTCGCGAAAGGGTATATTAAGAGAGTTGGGACGGGACGTACCGCCGATCGATGAAAGTAATATCCGAAGTGATCACAAAGCTCAGCCGACTGACGTTCTTCTTATTTCTACTGGTGAGAAAGTGATAAAAAAAGGAAGAGGGAGAGAGACAGAGAGAAAAGAAAAAAGAAGGGAAAGATAGAAAAGGGATATAAGATTCCTTCGAGAACGTAATCGTACAGATTTTAATCAGAAATCTGAGAGTAGACTTTTCGATCTTTCTCTCTCTCTCTCTCTCTCTCTCTCTTTTTTTTTCTTTTTGTTCTTTTTTCTTCTTTTTTTTTTTTTTCATCTTCTTCTTCTCTTCTTCATTCCTTTTCCTTTCTTCCCACGCATTCAAAACTTTTTCTATATCCATCGAGTAAATCTCGTAAACTTAATTACGTTAGAACGTATTCAACATCCTCCTTCTTCTTCAATTCCAAAAGAGATTGGATATTTAATATCGTAATTTTTTTTTCCTTCTATCAACGAAAAATGATATATGATTATTTAATATTTTTTCCCAAGGATTTCGATAAATAAAGAACAAACGACATATTTATTGAAAACGTTTCATAATATTTGTTTATTAATTTAATTTAATTTAATTTAATTTTGAATTTTTAATTAAACTTAAGGACATACGATATATTAATTTTCATTAGAATAATTATCGTATTTCGATAGTGATGAAGAGAATTTTTTTCTTTTTCTTTTTTTTTTTTTTTTTTTTATTTTTATTTAAACATCATCACGTTCAAATTAATAAAGATTTGGATGGATTAATGTAAGATGTAAAGATTTATATTCTTATCGTCACTTTCAAATTTAAACTTCTAACGATACTCTCAAATATCGATCTGTATACGCAATACTACGAGGAGGTGGTCCACGCCGGTCCATTGTGGTGGATTTAGGTTCTCATAAAGCTCTATTGTTTAGCAGTGCGGGCATTCCTAAATCTCTATTGTCGCAACGAAGCGAATACAATTGTGAACGTGGTGAGACCGCCATCGGGGTCGGGGTGCGGTGGCAGGGGTTAGGGTAGGCTGTGTCTCGGTTAAGCCATTGCGAATTTTGAGCGATGGACATCGTTGACCTGTTATAACAATGCGCGACTTTGTCTCGCAAGCTTTACCTTATAGGTTACAAACGATCGTTCACACCGAACGATTTCAAACTACAAAGACATTTATAGCAATTGGTTACGTCTTTGTTAATGATATTTTTCATAAAAGATTTTTATATGAAATAATCTTGTGATATTGATAAACGGGACAGAAAACAAACGAACAAACAAGAAAAAAAAAGAAGAAGAAGAAGAGGAAGAAGAGAAGAAAGAAAAAGAAAAGAAAGAAAAATACAAAAATTTTTTAATATAAATTTCAAGCTCACAGATAAATAATTGATGATAAGTAAATAATTGAATTAATTTAATTGTTCCACGTTCAAATTTTTTTTTTTTTTTTTAATTTTCTTTCAATTTTAATTAATTAAAATATAAACACGCTATATGTAGTTTTTTTTTTTTTTTTTTTTTTTTTTTTAATATAATTTGATTGAAGCGATAAACGGGCAGATTGTAAATCACAAATTTTTTATTACAAAATTTGTATCACAAATTTTTATTTAATGAAAGAAGATATAATAAATGACGGGAAATAGACATTTGAAAGAGATTGTAAACATTGTAAAGATCGAAATAATAAATGTCGTCGTAGCGTGGATTTGAAGAATTTTACGAGTAGTAGAGTCTCGCCTGTGTTGGGTACAGACCATGCGACAAGTAGTTACGATGCCGAAGGTCCTTGTTCGGCCGAAAATCCACAGTAAACGTCACGAACAGCAACGAGAAGATCGTATCAACTAATCCACTCGAACGTTTCTTCTTTTTCTTTATTAAACCGAATATAGTTCGACAATGTTCGACTTCATACACTCACATCTATCCAATCACACAAACACATTCACGCCATATATATATATATATATATATATATATATATATATAGCATGAATTTTGGTAGACATCAGTCGACGTAAAAACAATCCTCTAGAGGAAAATAAAAGTAAAAGGGAAACGTTTGATAATAATGTCCAAACGATTTATCGAATCAGATTTATTTTACTTTCGATTCGTTTTATATTATAACCGTGAGAAATTAATTTATATATTATATATATATATAAATAATTATTCTCAAACATTTAATTTGAATATTTATATTTTAAATATATATATATATAATGTTAAATAATTTGATTTTTATAATTATCTATTAGTATATGAAAATATATGAAATTAACCGGAAGATTAGATATCCTGTGTTTATTTGTGTTAGTAAGTTGAAATGTATTGTATTTTATGGCTATTGCATTAGCAATGAGAAAGGGACAACAATGGAAGATAAAGGATAAATAATGCACGATCAATTTGTCGATGGTCGTTAAACATTTAGCGAGGCATCGATCGTGGCTGCTCACAGCTTGTGGAATCCGTTTCGTATTCATCGTTTTACGAAGGCAGGAAATATTTCGGTGGAAAATCATGATGGTGGGAAAGGACGTATGCGTAACGACGAAGCGAGGAATGTCGAATACTTTATCGAGAAAGGAGAAAAGGGAGTAAAACTCCAGGGAATTCGAAATTCGAAGGGTAACCGATCGAACTCAAGAGATAAAATAATCATCCTGGTTCTATCCTCAATTTTCACGATCTTTCAATCCATCTAAATATATATATATATATATATATATATATATATGTATATATTCGAAAATATTATAACAATTTTAATTATATATATAGAAGAAAAAAACAAAAAAAAAAAAAAAGGAAAAAGAAAAGAATATTTTACACAAATTCTTCGACCTCGTTGCCATGAATGATCATGAATGAACAAAGGATTCTATAAAAATCACGTTTATATAATTCTATTGTTATATCATATTATTCTTTATTACAATATTATTCTTGTGTCTGATATCTCATATCTTTTTCAAAATATTACTTCGTTCGAAAATATTCATAGATCGACGAAAGATTGGCCAACGATTGATCAAAATTAGCCGAAGATGTTAGACAAAATGTAAATGATAAATATCGGACAAAAAACCTTAGACAAAAACTTCAGGGATATCCTAAAATTGGACAGAGTTAAGTTTAACCAACCTAATCCGATCCGATCCGAATCGATTCGA
>NC_140822.1:3130000-3132500 GCF_050613455.1 Vespa mandarinia | reverse complement strand
TATCGTTTATCTTTTATCTTCTCTCTTATTCTCTTATTCTCTTATTCTCTCTCTCTCTCTCTCTCTCTCTCTCTCTCTCTCTCTCTCTCTTTCTCTTTCTTGCTCTCTGTGTCTTTCACATAAAAACATACGCAGACGTATACAACATACTATCACTGTGTCGATTTTTTTCCGAAAGAATGCATTACACGTAATGCGTTTTCACACCTGACATCTTCCGTTTGAGAAAAGCTTCACTTTAAAACGTCAACAAGAGTGAGATGTCCAAATTTTTATTTTATTTCAAAAATGTCATATATATATATATATATATATATATATATATATATATATACATATATTTCTTACATATAAGAATAATTATATAATTTCAAATCAATATAAGGAATACATAATTGCATTTTATTTTAACGAATTTACTTGAATATTATTTGTAAAAAAGAAAGACAAAACAAAAGAAATATATATATATATATATATATATATATATATATATACTTTATATTTATAATTTTTATCGTGACAATATTAATTATTAAACAATAACGATGTTAATATAAAGATTATTTCAATTCATATAAGATTATATCATAATTATTTCAATATTTTTCATGAAAGAATGCTTTCGAATTCTATCAGGAACGATGCCACTTGAAATAGTGTTACGTTCGAGGATATATAATTTCACACTCCGTGTCCTCTCTTTCTCTCTCTCTCTCTCTCTCCTTTCCTTTAGTCACTACGTTCGAGCCAATATCTTCTCTAAATTCCGCCGGCAGCGATAGCCTGAGAGTATCCTGGCTATGTGATACTGTCCTTCTCTGTCTCTCTATGTTAGCATGTCCATCCCTATCTTATTACTTGGTAGAACTCAAGGACCATGTTACTATCTCTCTCTCTCTCTCTCTCTCTCTCTCTCGTCTCTCTCTCTCGTCTCTCTCTCTTTCGTCTCTCTCTCTGTCTCTCTCTCTCTCTCTCTCTCTCGATGTTTCCTTAACGATGTTAAACGTCGAGTTGGCTCTTCACCATGAAGGTCCTTTTACCCCTTGGCTCCTTCCTGCTCGAAATTCACCCAGGGAATTAAAGAACGAGATTAGCAGAAACGTATCGCATTCGTATTCGCATAAGTTTACATCCCGAGAAATCTCTACTAACGATGACAGATCGTCGTTTCTCTACGTTTTAAATAATCCCACCTTGTATATCTTTTAACATTTTCTTTTTTTTTTTTTTTGCCGCCCTTTTTTATTTTCTCTTCTTTTTCTTTTTCTGTAAAATATCCAAAGATAAGTGCGGAAAGTCTTCTTCTTTTTATTTTCTTTTTCTTGTGTTTTTCTTTCTTCTTCTTCTTCTTCTTCTTCTTCTTCTTCTTCTTCTTCTTCTCTTTTCTTTTTTTATTCTGTGTAATTGTTTTTCTTCGTCGACAAATTCGATTTATTTGATAAATACAATCGATCGCATTAACGGGATCGTTAAAATTTTTGCACGTGGAATATCAAAATGTTATTAATTCTGAATAATTTCAAATAATAAAAATATAAAGAATTAAGTGATTACGATTGTTTCGTTTCAAATAAAAGATTAAGATTATTCTATGATTGTAAATAAGAAATATTGTTTATCTCTTAAAAGATAGAACATTTGGTCTTTGTCCATTTAAAATTTAATCCTATTTTAATTTCATTTCGAATTCGCTTTAACTCTAATCTATCTAAACGAGCGGACTTTGGAACACCTGGTGTGTTACCTTTTAACGGGTTAAAGTAATTCGTACGATTAAGTATTAATGCATTGAAATTATGTGAGAGCGTTAAGCTTGAAAGATCATTAAGAAAATTGCAGATCATTTTTATTGGCTTTATGGCCATTATAATCAATACGAGTATTTAATATCAATCAAAATGAAATCTTTAAATTCGATTACAGCTTCCTATTTTCTTTCTTTCATTCTTTTTCTCTTTTCTTTTCCTCTTGAGAATGCAATTTCATTTTCATCCTGCATATGCGTTGCATTAGTCGTTCGATCTACGCCTATTCCCTGAACGATCGTAAAAATACAAACGTTTTGAAGAAGTTTTCTCTGTACGCTCGTTAAAAAACTTATTCGTCGAGAGCGAGAGAGAGAAAGAGAGAGAGAGAGTAAGAGAGAGAGAGAGTAAGAGAGAGGGAGAGAGAGGGACTGTATATATACAGAGTGACTTGTTCGAAAAATTCTTTCTTGTTTAAAATATTTATAAACGAGATCATTTCTTAGGATAAATGTGATATTTAAAAAGTTTCTTCTCTCTCTTTTTTTTTGTTTTTTTTTTTTTTTTTTTTTTTTTACATTCATTCCATCAAACATTCTATCATTAACGCGAATGAATACATATCAAGTTTTACAATTAATTATCACAGTTTCAATAAACGCAGATGATATTAAATTGTTATCTCATTTAAATTGTTTCAATCGGTGTCATAAATATTATCGATAACAATGATAAAATGTCATTTCGTTGTA
>NC_140822.1:3122500-3125000 GCF_050613455.1 Vespa mandarinia | reverse complement strand
ACTTATCGTTAAATAAGCTCTTAACACATACACACACACACACACACTCTCTCTCTCTCTCTCTCTCTCTCTTTCTGTTTCGTTGTAGACATTGTATCGTACAATATCTTATAATGTCTCTATTTAACGATAAGTATTGAGATTGTACGTGTAATATTTATTGTAACATGTTTTTTTTTTTTTTTTTTTTTTTTTTTTTAAGACAAATTATATTTAATACAAGAAAGAAGGAAAAAAGGAATAATGTATTTTTAACAAAATGTTCAGATATTCCTTTTTCTTTTCTTTCTTTCTTCTTTTTTCTTTTCCTTTTTTTTTTTCTTTCTTTTTTCCCCCCTTTTTTCGATCAATTTCGTCGTATTAATTATATATATGATGCTTGTAAAATCGTATACTTATCAGATCTTTGACAAAGGGAACAGAAGAATAGGGAGGTTCGGTAGAGATAGAAAGGAAATATGGGCCAAGTCGAAAAGTCCTTCGGCTATTTGCACGGTATTGATTAAAGTGGCTAACTCAGCCCGGACTATTTTCGAGTTTCGCTATCCCACTGACGCTCACCAGGCAACCTACTAATTACAGTGCGAGTGCTATCACCAGACTCGCTGATGACTCTACGTTTCGATCTTTACTTTCTTCTCTTTTTTTTTCTTTTTTTGCTTCTTTTTCTTTTTCTTTTTTTTCCTTTTTCTTTTTTTTTTTTTTTTTTTATCGCTATCCCATTTCGTTGCATTTTCAATTCGGTCGACTATACAGATTTATATAATTATTTTCGACAAAATTGTATTTTTTTTTTTTTTTATTTTCTTTTGAATTTTCTCAAACTGTAACCGATTTAATTAATAAATATATATGTATGTAATTAATTAATTTTTTTTTTTTTTTTTTAATAAGATACAAAATTTAATTAGCATATCCAAGAAGATATAGGAGTATCAATTGAAAATTGGTATTTGACAAAATAATTTCATATTTGTCCATTTTCCCAAACTTCCAATCACAAATTAATCCTACCTAATATTTTAATTCGTTCAGAAGACATTTTTAAATATTAAATCTCTCGTCGTTTTTCGATGAAATCTGGAAAGATAAATGTATTCTATATATATATATATGTGTGTGTGTGTGTGTGTGTGTATATTCTCGTTTAGATCAAAAATAAATCATCGTGGAGGTCTTTCCAATCGATTGTATACTCGGAAATTGGAATTAAATAAAATATTTATTTACCTCTTTGCCGGTCTTCTTTAGATTTGATATAATTAGAATGGTACTTGATATTTCAGGAACTTTTCACGATTATTACATTTCTCTAGGATAATAATCGTAACAAATTGTATTAAGAAAAGAAAAGAAATATATATATATATATATAGATTCAGGAAATACCATTTGTATTCAACTTGAAAAGAAAAATTCATTGGCCTTCGTTAAAAGTGGAACGCTTTTACAGTTCTCTGGATGTGCATCGTTGCAGACTTGTTCCATGATAAAAATTTGAAAAAGCGATCAGCGATCCGTATTATCATGCTAGGGTAATTTCACCTTTGCGATCGTTGAGATAAAACAAAACGGGGATCTTCTGTCTATAGTCATTCTTTCATATATATATATATATATATATATATATATATATATATATATATATATATATATTTCGTAATCTACTAGATAAAAAGAAAAACAGAAGCTTAAAGCAGAGTTCTCTTGGCTTTTCCCGCCAATTCCCTTGTTTCATTCTCGAGAGACACCCGATAAGAGAAGTACTTAAACTTGTGAACTTTTTCAAAGTGTCAGGAGTTAGTGTAAATCTTCTCACGCGCCAGTAGGAAAAGAGGATTCTGACGGAAGCAAATTTATTCTAACTCGTGTGTGTCTATCTCTTTTACAGTTTCGTAAACAAGTTTATATTTCGCATTTTATTGAGATAAATATATATATATATATATATATATATATATATATATATTTATTTATTTTATGGTTAGTAAGATTCGGAAAAGTATTTAATTAAATTTTATATTAATTTGATGGGACAAAATATTCGTATAGTTTTGGGACAATTGAATGACAGATGAAAGATAAATATTGATATTTTAATGTTGATCAAGTTTACTTGTTATTTCTCTCTGTTTTTTTTTCTCTCTCTTTTTTATTCTTTTTTATTTTTTCTTTTTTCTCTCCTTCCTTCTCTTTTCCCAATGTATAATTTATAATCGAAATAATAAAGAGATATTATAAAGCAATTGAATGTAAAAAAAAAAAAAAAAAAAAAAAACAGGTATGAAATTAACATTAACGAAATTACGAATGAACTTAGTCTATGCTTTTATTTCGCGGCACATTATTTGCATTAATTTCTTTATCTAAATATGTGCCGTTTACCATAGCATTCCCATTGGACAGTGCTTTTTTACCTTTCATCCGACGCATGTAAAATGTCGTCGTTATTAAAAGAAATAACGGGAAAATCCTCGCAGCGGAACAGAACACGTTTTCG
>NC_140822.1:3115000-3120000 GCF_050613455.1 Vespa mandarinia | reverse complement strand
AAAAAGAAAGAGTATCAGTCAATTGTCATTGGTAAAAAGAAAATCGTAGACGACCTTGCGAAGGCCGTAAAATCTAAGAAAAGATTTCTAGTTGTATGAGAGACGAACGATTGCCATTGGCCGAACTTCCGATCGAGTCCGATTGCTACTAGGGGAATTCCTTTCCTTTTCTTTTTCTTTCTCCCTCTTCCCAGCTCTTTCTTTTTGGGGAAGAGTGAGAGGGAGGTGGGAGGGGTGCGAGGGCGGGTTGGCCTGGGAAGAGGGGAAAAACTCGCTTCCGGTGAAACCGCTACGCTCGTTTATGCACTTTTTTCCTCTCGTCGTTCTTTACGACAGAAGCCACCGTGACGAATGGGGCCACGCTCGATCCGGTCGAGGGAGACTGCCCTCTTTCTTTATATATATATATGTGTGTGTGTGTGTGTGTGTGTGTCTCTCTCTCTCTCTCACTCTTCCTCTCTTTCTCTTTCTCTTTCTCTTTCTCTTTCTCTTTTTCTTTCTCTTTCTCTCTATCTCTTTCTCTTTCTCTCTCTTTCTGTCCGTTTCTCTCTCTGTCTCTCTCTCTTACTCGGTCACGATCGATTCTTACGAAGACGAAGACGAGGACAGACGATTTAGAGTAGTACGAAACCGATGGAAAAGTCCTTTTCTGCTCCCGATAAATGATGTGGCACCGGTAGCGAGAATCCGAAGGAAGATGAAGTCGTAGAAAGTTTAATAAAACGTTCCCGTTGCTCGTTAACCGTTGAAGAACGTACCGT
Source organism: Vespa mandarinia (assembly GCF_050613455.1). Classification (NCBI taxonomy): domain Eukaryota; kingdom Metazoa; phylum Arthropoda; class Insecta; order Hymenoptera; family Vespidae; genus Vespa; species Vespa mandarinia. Next base: position 3,119,239 of record NC_140822.1, on the reverse strand, counting down.
TCTTATCTTCGTACGTTTCAACGATTAATCGAACTTTAGTTTAATCGTAAAGAAAGTTTTTCATCGTTTCAAACATTTTTTTTTTTTTTTTTTTTTTTTTTTTTTTATTAAAGTATATGCATTTTAGAAATTGTTGCTCGTCTCACGTATATACGTTTTGTACGAGATCTATAAAATCGATATTATTATTATTATTATTTTTATTATATATCGATAGTATCGAAGTACGTAATCGAAAAGAGGATAGTTTAATCTTTAAAATGAATTTTTTTTCGACTCTCTACGATTTTTCGTTCGGAAGATACGTCGATTTGAAATTTTCTATTCATTATTACGAAACACGTGGTGCGAGTAGTCACGTGATTACGAGTCGTAGTAAGAAGTGTTTATTACGGTCAGCTGTTCGCGTAATTTCTTGGAATTTATGTAGGTCACTGTGTCAATGACATTTAAAATAGAATTATATAGGTCAATAAACAGCTGTTTTTTAATGTACTAATAACTCAAGAACTAAGAGTCGTAGAGACTTGAAACCAAGTTCATTTTAATGTTTAAACTTTTATCTATCTTATTATTATATTATATAATAACAATTTAAACATTTGTTATTTAAACAATTTAATGCAAAAATTTTATATAGACAATTTCGTTCAAATAGAAACTTTAAAATTAAAATTTCAATGCATTCTATCGTGATATTAATAACAAACATCTAATTTGTTTTAAACAAATTGTTATAAACAAATTGTTATAAACAATTGTTTATTAATAATCGAGTTCATATATTATTTTGTCCAAATTATCATTTTAAAGAGAAAGTTTTTCATCGTCTTATCGATAATAAACATTCAATTTGTTATAAACAAATTGTTATAAACAATTGTTTGTTAATAATCGAGTTGATAGATAATTTCATCCAAATTATCACTTTAAAGACAAAGTTTTTATATTTTTATCATCTTATCGATAATATACATTCAATTTGTTATAAACAAATTGTTATAAACAATTGTTTGTTAATAATCGAGTTGATAGATAAGTTCATCCAAATTATCACTTTAAAGACAAAGTTTTTATATTTTTATCATCTTATCGATAATATACATTCAATTTGTTATAAACAAATTGTTATAAACAATTGTTTGTTAATAATCGAGTTGATAGATAAGTTCATCCAAATTATCACTTTAAAGACAAAGTTTTTATATTTTTATCATCTTATCGATAATATACATTCAATTTGTTATAAACAAATTGTTATAAACAAATTGTTGTGTACTATTGATTCCGAAAAATGTGTTTTACATTTTACGTAATCCTTTTTTTTTTTTTTTTTTTTTTTTTTTTTTTTTTTTTTTTTTGATTAATTTACATACGTTTGATCAAATTGTTTATAATTTACTTGATGAACAATTAATTCTATCATTTAAATTTCAACCAAATTGTATTATTAACTTGTATTACCAGAAGAATTGCATCATCAGTTAATCAACGATTTGATTATTTCATTTCTTAAATTTACGTTTAAAAAGGAATTTGTTTGTACTATGAATAATGCTCGAACGATGAATAATGACGATTGATCGAGAATACAGTTGTATTATTTGTTCAACCAATGAAAAATGGCGTCCAACAAAATACTCGGTTATACTACTTGCTCGATTAATGAAAATCGATATCGAACGAAAAACTCGATTATACTATTTTTTTTTTCTTTTTTTTTTGCCGACGATTAAAATCAACGTAGGACTAAAAATTCGGTTGTACCACTTTTTTTTTTACGTATTAAAGTAATCGACGTTGGAACAAAAACTCGATTGTATTTTTGCATAGGATAAAAATTATCAAAAATTCAACTAAAAACTCGGTCTTATTAGATTTCATCGTTTTTCCAAAATTCTTCGTTCGACTAAAAACTCGACGCTATTCATTCTGGTCCTTTTCTCGAAAATCTTTCGACTGATCAAATAGCAATCTACTATCCCTTTTTCCACGATCATTCTTCATGAGTAATATTAATTGTTTTAAACGCATGTTTTCTCTCTCTCTCTCTCTCTCTCTCTCTCTCTCTTTCTCCCTTAACAACAGTAAAGTTCCAAGTTCTTAATGAACGTTATTTGCTTCCTAAATTAATTCCCATTATAACGTAGTTTCTGCTGATCTCATAAATTCCATGCTAGTAAAGTAATTACTGTTTGGATCGGTCCGTATAAAAGCGCGGGAGCATGTAATTCCATTTTCGCGAGAGGCTTTCACTGGCGTGTCATTTTCTGATAGTCACGTTAACTACTGCCCACGCTTGACTAACGAAGCATTAAAGGTCGCTATACATAGTGGCCACTTACGGTGATGAAAGGTTGATGCAATTTTTTATGTATGCACATCGAACTATAATGATATATATATATATATATATATATATATATATATGTATGTATATATGTATGTATGTATGTATGTATATATATCATAAACGAATTGTGGCATTATCGTTTATAAGTAGTATAATAATTTATTCATTAATTACTTAATTTATTCATTAGCTTATAAACTATTTTAACAAATTTTATTCTATCATACCTCTTTTTGTTCTTTTTTTTTTTTTCTTCTTTTTTTTTGTTTTATTTACCTTTTATTTACTTTCATTTATTTTTGATTTCTTTTTTCTTCCTTTTCTTTTTTTTTTTTTTTTTAGTAACTTACAATTTAAAAAGGATGTCCTAGATATCATTTTAATGTCAATTCCATCGATCGATAGTACATAATAATCATCAATCAGAATTGAAATCGTAGTAACTTTAGGCTATCGCTATCTTGTACGTTGTCTTTTGAAATGCATTTTTTCCCATTAATGCTGCAAGCTGCGAATTCGCCAAATTGGTCCGTACGAAAACGGATTTAAAATCGTTTCCACGATCGCGCCCGCTAGAGTTCAATTATTATTTTTCAATCTCGGACAATCTGTTTGGCTTCCCTTCTGTCCCCTCTCCTCCCCTCTATCCCCTCCACCCCTACTCACCCCCTGATCCTCCACTGCTAATCCTTCTCTACTTCTTCATGGAAAATATCGATCTAACGGGTGGCAATTAATTTTCTATATAATTTACATTCGCTCGGATCACTTTGACTATCTTATTGCATTACAGAATAGATGAATTCTTGAATAATCGAATAATCTGAATTGTTTCCAAAGGGGTGGTGGGGAGCGTGGGCGGACGTTCGCTGATTGATTTTGTTGAAAAAATAAAAGAAAAGAAAAAAAGAAAGAAAAAGGAAGAAAAAATGATGGAGTAAGAAAGATAGGGGAGAAAGAGGGGAGAAGGTAAAAGGGCAAAAAAATTTTTTAAGTAAATAATTCTTTTCTCGTTTATAATAAATTTCACTTTTCTTTTTTATACGTCGTTTTTTCGTCGTTTGAAAGATCTTAGAAATTTGATAGGACATTCTTTATTAACTGTCTCGGGATATAGTAACCCTCGCAATTCTTAGAAAGACGACTAGCAGCTTCACAGAGAAATGAAATCACCCGTCGGCGAAGTAAGTGCGGACAATCGTCGTTGGATTGTCCTAAAGACTTCCATTTTTCATGTTGTACAGGTGAAAGAGTTGGAAGACAAATTTTCTAGTTCGCGAAGAAAAGCATCCGCACTTTCATACATCGATCGTCCCTTATAACTCCAACTTGATAATTTATTATACTCTGAGTACTATTCAAGGCCATTGTACCAGACGTATTTTATCGTAAATCGTTCCTTCTCTCTTTTAAACGAGACATATTATATATATATATATATATATATATATATATATATATATATATGTGTGTGTGCATGAAGTAAAAAAAAGAAAAAAAAAAAAGATGATAGCAACGTGAGAATTTCAAAGTAAACTCGAAGATTTCATTTTTATTAATTCTCTTTATTTACTTTAATTACGTAAAGAGAGAAAAAAAAATAAATGAAAAAAAAAAAAAAATAAATAAAAAAGAAAAAGAAAAAGGGAGAAACGTATCAGAAGAAAATATTAAATTTGACATTTAAATTATACTTAAAGCTATATAGTATGAAGGCGTATAATTTCAGAGACAAATTTATCAATTATATCTTTGATGTAAAGCGCGTTACACACTTTGACGCATCTCGTTGAAAGGTCTTTGAAATGAAGTTCGCACTTCGACTTTCACGAGAAATATCGTTCGGGGGTGAGAGAATGTTGGTTTGGGAGGTAACATTCCAGTTC
>NC_140822.1:3105000-3107500 GCF_050613455.1 Vespa mandarinia | reverse complement strand
TATTTTTCATCTATCGCGTTAGACGATTCCATGTAATCCATGAGAAAGTAATCGATTTTTCTTCCCACTCCCCTTGACACCTCCCACCTCTTCCCTAATCTCTGGCCAACAACATTTGCATAGATATTCTAACGATTTAATCATAGTTCATATATGCAAACGAAGTATATATATATATATATATATATATATATATATAACATCGTCAATAATTTTGTCAATATTAAGTTTACAATTTTTATATTTATATCGAAAATATTGATAATAACGTTCGTCAATATTAATTGAATTAATTGATCTCTTTATTTATACGTACGTATAAGGATTGATCTTTAGAAAAAAAAAAAAAAAAAAAAAAAAAAAAAGAATAAAAAGAAGTATTTCTATTTTCACTTTTTCTCTTTCCTTTATTTCTTTCCAACCAATAAATAAGTATCATAAATAACGAATGAAAATCAATCTTCATATCGATTCGAACTTGAGGAGTATTGAATAGAAAATCTATGGATAGTTTTTTCGAGGATCGTTTCAAAATCGTATGAATCTATGGACCGTGTCTATCGATTGTCGTATTTTCTTAAGCTTTTGAAGTAGGCTAAAAGAGAGAAAGAAGAAAGGAAAGAAAAAGAAGTAGATTTCCGGGTGAAGGAAAAAAAAAGAGAGAGAGAGAGAGAGAGAGAGAGAGAGAGAGAAAGAGAGAGTGGTGATGGTGGTGGTGATGGTGATGGTGATGGTTGGTTGTGGCGGTAAAAAAAACTGGGTCAAGTAAAAGCACGGCCGCTTTTATACGTGACAATGGAAAAATATATGAAGACGAAGAGAGTGAGCAGGGGTGAGGTGGACTGAGAAGGGGTGGGGTGGGGAGGAGAGGGGGAGGGTGTTCGTTACAATGGGACGTTGATAAACGTCGATGTATGTAAGTGTGTAGAATATATTCGTGTTCGTATTTCTTCGCGCGAAAGAACAAACGTTTTCGTATAATACGAAAAGACATTTCCGTTTTCCATTTCCTAACCGAAATTATTCCGAATAATTCTTTGTTCTAAATTAAATTAATAAAAACCACATGGAGGCGATTGATAATTCACGTAATAAAAAGAATATTCATATTAAATTGAACATTTTCTTTTTCTTTTTCTTTTTCTTTTTCTTTTTCCTTTTTCTTTTTTTTTTTTTTTATTTTTTATTTTTTTGTTGTTTACTCTTCAAACAACATTATCAAACACGAACGTATTTAATCTCAACAATAATCATAAAGTGAACGTTAAATTTTTATCTTTGATTGGGAAAATGAATTTTTTTAGATCACGAAATCGCACGATAGTAATTTCGTGATGGCAAATGGTAAAAAAATATTTGGACCACGATGAAATTTAATTATTATTATTTTAACCGTAATAAAATATATTATTACCTTTTGAAACGTTTGAAATGTTGGTAATAAAAAAAAAAAAACAAAAAAAAAAAAAGAAAAAAAGGAGAAGAAAATATATGTACATATGTATATATGCATATATATGTATATATAAATGGGATTCTGACTTATTTCATGAAGCAATGTATAAAACGGATAGTACGCTCGTGTCAAAGTTACTTAAGTGGTTACGTTTAAAATTTTTCCATGAGAAAATCTCATCAAATTTTTATTTTCCTTTTTTTGCTTCTTCCACTACTACTTCTTCTTCTTCTTCTTCTTCTTCTTCATCCTCATCTTCTTCTTTTTCCTTACGCTTTTTTCTTGCGCTTATTACTCTTCTTCTTCTTCTTCTTCTTCTTCTTCTTCTTCTTCCTCCTCTTCACCTTTTCCCACCTTGCATCTTCTTCTATCTTCTATCATCTAAGGGAAGGAAAAGAAAATTCATCGTTAAGTAAAAAGTCTCGACGTCGGTGGACATTAAAATTGTTAATGTTTACGTCTTTAAAACCGTAAATCCTCGTAGCAAAGTTATATTCATTACGATATCCATCTTCGAAGCTAATAAACCGAGGTTGCCTCCTGTGGTTTTAGCCCGTGTGAAACTAGGCCAAACGAAATTGCTTTTATTTCACATAATGGGAGAGACGCATAGAGACGAAGTGCCATGAATTTGTCGGGGCCAGGATGTTGCTAAACGTTGATAGGAGCCATGGGAAGACAAGGGATCATCGTTCATCCATAACGTCACCTCGCTTGGCGATAAGATCGCATACAATTTTATTATTTTTATCTAATGACGTCGAGAGAGAGAGAGAGAGAGAAAGAGAGAGAGAGAAGGAAAGATGAGAATAAGGAAAAAAAGGAGGAAAAAAAATATTCTTAGTTACGTGAGATAAAGAATTAATGAAAAAATGGAAAGCTTTATCTCGTTTAGCAATATTTTATTGCTAAAGGAAAATAAAGAGGATCTAGACGGATCCTTATCTTCTTTCTTTCTACGTCGACATTAAATTTTCAAACGACAAGACATTGTCATTTTCGTTCAAAGCTTCACCTCTTCAACCCTCCCATCCCACCCTAGTC
>NC_140822.1:3092500-3100000 GCF_050613455.1 Vespa mandarinia | reverse complement strand
CGGTCCTTCGTTCCTGTCGAATTATATATTTACATTTTACGTATCCTACTACGAATCCAACTATGGTATCGTTCGTTCGTTCGTTCGTTCGTTCGTTCGTTCGTTCGTTCGTTCATTCGCACTGCATTCGTTGCATTATATGCGTGATATAAAAGCAAAATAAAAGTAAGTGGAAAGAGTGAATAGAGAAGGGGTAAGAAAATTCGAGCCAAGAATAGTACGGGGATTTTAATCCAAGAGCCAAATCTACGACACTAGTTTTACGACAGAAATTTTGTTTCAGTTGATGGCAAAGGACACTTTTCGTTTCTCGAAACTTTCTAAGAAACCTTTAAATTTTCTTCTTAGTTCGAGATTGTATACTTGCAGACAATTAAAAGAATACCAACGTACGAGTTTTACCACCGAACTATCTCTCTCTCTCTCTCTCTCTCTCTCTCGTTTTCTTTTCTTCTTTTTTCTTTTTCCCCTTCTCTTTCTTCTGTTTCTTCTCGACGATTGTCTCATTTCGTTTTTATTATTTTTCGTTTTCTCTTTTTACATTCGTTGTTTTTCCTTCGTCTTTTTTTTTTCTTTTCCTTTTTCTTTTTCTTTTTCTTTTTCTTTTTCTTTTTTTCTTTCTTTCTTTTTTCTTTTTTCTTTTTTTCTTGTGATACGACAGTATAAAAGAAAATGAAATTTTTATCGGCATCATACCTTCTCTCTCATCTACATCGAGAAACGTTATCGGAGTCGTTCGAGATTATCATCGAAATCGCGCCTTTCCAATTCGATTTGAATTTAAATAATCGTTCGATCGTAAGGTAACACCGTGTAGCCGGTTTTCTTTCGAGTTTTCTCCGTAGGAAAATGTCTCGCAAGAATATTTTCCTCGTCTCTCTCTCTCTCTCTCTCTCGCTCTCTCTTTCACCCGGCATCCTCGTAAATCTCTCATATTATTCATCACCTATTGACATTTTTCTTCGATATAATCCTCAATAAATTATTATTTATCTATCTATCGTACCATTTGAAAAATATACCGAGAATCGTTTTAATAATCAAGTTATCCCTCACCCGATCCCGCCACCCTCTCCTCCCCGTCCTTCCTCCCATTCCCTTTTTCCAATCCGATTCAATTGAGAGGAGATGCTACATTTGTGAATTTATTTTTCATCGGGTTGCATTTTACACGATTAATGTTTCAACGATAACGCATTCATTTTGCAGTATTTTCATTTGCCATTTCACATTACGGATTACTCGTTCGACAAATTCAATATGTTCCTCTCTCCTCTCTCCCTCTCCTCTTTTCTCTCTCTTTCTCTCTCTCTCTCTCTCTCTCTCTCTTGCACAAACAAATAAATCAAATATAGTTTAATATTATAACGAAAAGATATTTAATTGAGTTTGTACGAACAAATGAAATATATTTTCTTCTGTTTCCTATAATTTTATTAAGTACAATTATAACCGATGAAATTGATAATATAAATAAAATTTGAAGAATGTCATTTAGATGTATCAGCCTATTATTCTCATTCTCTCTCTTTCTCCTTATGTTTATTGAGACGACCTACAAACGTAAAGGCAAATAGTACAGTGTTATAATAAATGAGTCAGTCTTAATTTGAACGTCGACCCTATCGGTGATACGAAACAGATCCTAGCACGTTTCCAATGTAATTATACGTGTACGATATTAATTAATAAATTAATTAATTAATTTATTAATTAATTAATACGTTATAACAAGATCATTTATCAAAGTCTAACAATTTCTCTCGTATTATTAAAATCCGTATTGTAAAAGCAATCCCTTTCCAATTTCTTCTTTTTTTTTTTTTTTTTTTTCCTTTTTTTCCCCTTCTTTCTTTCTATCTTTTCTTTTTTAAATCTCGTTAGGACAAAATCAGTTCCCTTGTTTCAGTTCGAGCGATAATTTGTGGATACACGTAGAATATCCGATTCGTAGTGTACACAAATACTCTCTCTTCTCTTTTCTTTTTTCTTTTCTCTTTTTATTTCTATTTCTATTTCTGTTTCTTTTCTTTTCTTTTCTTTTCTTTTCTATTTCTCCCTCACTCTCTATACTTTGTCAAGCTCTGTTCGATCGTTCACGCTGCAATCGTAAACTCTTTATTCTCTCCGTGTACGTATCGGGAATATTCAAGTTATACGTGTGCAGAAGATAGGAGCTCACGTATCCGGATGTATTCCAAATATTTCGATACCCTTGGTATTCCAGTTGGTAAGTGTAAGTGTATATTGCTTCTATGTATATATATATATATATATATATATATATACATATCTATATATATACATATCTTTATACGTGTATGTATGTACGTACGTTTATACATGTATGTATGTATTGCTGGTAGAAGAGAAGCTACTCTCAAAGAGCGGCTTTATACGATTCCACGTGTACTCTACTACACTATGTATCTCTCTCTCTCTCTATCTCTCTCTCTCTCTCTCTCTCTCTCTCTCTCTCTCTCTCATTCTCCTTCCCCAACTCTCTTTCTGTGTTCCGAAACTTGGAGTTCAACGTGGCATGTCTTGTAACACACACTTTTCTTGCAATCTGCAACGTGACACCGGATGCACGACGACGACGACGACGACGACGACGACGACGACGACGACGACGACGACGACGACGACGACGACGACGACGACGACGACGACGACGACGACGACGACGACGACGACGACGACGACGACGACGACGACGACGACGACGACGACGACGACGACGACGACGACGACGACGACGACGACGACGACGACGACCACATTCGTACCTTCGACACACGTATGAATTCTACCACGTGCGGAAACTCAGTCAACTCAAGAAGACGCGTTTTTCAGTCTTCTTGACTGTCTATAGCCTTATTCATAACATTTGTATATTCCCTTTTCTCATATTATTTTTCAAATTCCTATCGCAGACATATGTATATGTAGAGAGAGAAAGAGAGAGAGAGAGAGAGAGAGAAAAAAAGAGAAAGAGAGAGAGCGAGAGAGAGAGAGAGAGATCTATTTATTTACTCTATTTGTTTACTCATGTGTCATGCAATATCTCAATCGTAATAACTTGTTATTATTTTGTAATTGTCTTGATTTATTTTTATAAAAGGATTATAAAACGAGAATTAAAAATGAAATTTTTTTTGTTCTTTTTTATTTTATTTTATTCCTTTTTCTTCGCGTATAATTTCATTTACTCTCGATTTGTTTGATTCGTTTTTTAAACGATCAATAGAATCGACGATCGTAGAGAGAGAGAGAGAGAGAGAGAGAAAGAGAGAGAGAGAAAGGGGGAGGGGAGGGAAGGGGGGCGGGGCAAATTTTTTCACGTCGTGAATTTTTTCCTTTTGTTTTTTTTTCTTTCTTTTTTTTCTTCTTCTTCTTCTTCTTCTTCTTCTTCCGATCAATCGAAAAGAAACATAATAACGTTCAATTAGATTTGTTTATTTATCACTTGAAATTATTTTCCTATCGAAGACTTTTATTTTCTCTCTTTTTTTTTTTTTTTTTTTTTTTTAATACGTCAAACGAATACGAAAGTTTGCAAGAACAGAGCTAAAATCCTGCGACCATGGAAAAATAAAAGTGTATTTCACTTTAAGGTACGTTTAACTGGCAAGTGAAAGTAACACGAACCTGTAATTTACAACGTTGCGAAACCACAGCAGCTTCGACGGCTACTTCCTCTCTCTTTTCTCATCATCCTTTTTCATTTTCTTTTACTTTTACCTTTCTCTTCTTATATTCTTATTCTTATTCTTCTTCTTATTCTTTCTCTTCCACTTCTCCGTGTTCTTTTTCTCGTGGTAGCAGCTAAATCAATGAAGAAAACGAAGACAGAATATACGTTAATTAATTCGCCGTTTGCACTGGCGACCGTCTACGTACTTTCGTGAGAAACTTTTTAATTCGTTTGTCGTCGACGAAGAAGGAAGCTTTGTCAAAGGTTACTGGAAAAGTGAATTGCTTTGAAAACTTAGAATAATTTGCTCGTGTAATCGTGTAATCGAGCGGACAATTTTCGAAACTTTGCGTCCATTGTCCTTTTCTTTTTTGTTCCTTTTTTTTTTTCCTCCCCTTTCATTTCTTGTTTTCTTTTTTTCTTTTCTCTCTCTCTCTCTCTCTCTCTCTCTCTCTCTCTCTCTCTCTCTCTCTCTTCCTCTAATTATCAGTCGTTACGTACGAAATTACGTTATTTTCTTCTTTCCCGTCGTTACATTGGCAAATGATCAAAAAGAAATTTTACACGCAAAGGAGAAGAAAAGTTTTGAAGAAGAAGAAGAAAAAAGAAAGAAAAAAAAAAATAAAATGAAAAAGAAGAGGAAGAAAAAAGATATAATTGAAGAAGAGTAATTAATAAGTACTAATTAAATAGGACGTGCCTTCAATTTAAACGTACAATTATTTTTTTTTTTTTTTGTTTTTTTTGTTATAATCAATCTTATATCAAAATAAAAACGGGTATCACGTGACGTATTGTTATCTGATAAGAGAAAAATCTCTTTGGAATAATCATTGAAATTCTTTCGAGTTAAAGGAAACGATGAGAGGTGTGAAAAAGGGGTACAAAAAAAAAAAAAAGAAGAAAAAGAAGAAAAAAAAAACGATAGAGAAAGACAACGGAGAATGTTGAAGCTTAACCAAATCTTTGCAGTGTTTGTATATATGTATTGCATAGAGGAGCTTTGTTTTCGTACGAAGCTTTTCTGTATAAGCGGATCTCTTTCTTTCTCTTTTTTTTACGAACAGCATACACACACACACACACACACAGACACACACACGAACACATACGTACGTACGCACGTACATACGCATGCACATATATATTCGCGTATAAACAAAAGCGAACGAACTTCAAAATAAGATAATGGAAAAATAAGAAAGTAGAAATATGAAATTTGAGATGTGTTTTTGTGCGAAGTGTAAAAAAAAAAAAAAGGAAAAAATGGGGAGCGAAGGGGGAAGTGGGGGGAGTGGGGGGTTAGCGTCAAGAAAAAAGAAAAGTTCGTCGATGACTTTTTATTCGAGCGAATTATTAACAAGATTAAGTATACACTTTTAATTTAATTGTAAAAATTATAGTTCGATGTTGTCGATAAATTTCAAGAGAGAGAGTGAGATAGAGATAGAGATAGAGATAGAGATAGAGATAGAGATAGATAGAGAGAGAGAGAGGGAGAGAGGAAGTGAGAGTGAGACAATGATGACGGACGAGCGAAGGGTAGCTTGACAAGGCGCGTTCGCCCTGTTGACGGGTCATTATGTTCTAACGTGATTATGTCAGTCAAGTGTCGTCAGGATAGATAACGATTAGTCAAGATAACCGTAGGCTCGCAATGCCTCTGTTAATCTACGATCATCTTGTGTAATCACACTATCCCTGACTCTTATTACGTTCTTATTGCATATCAAATTATACATTAACTTTTCGAAATTAATTTAATGAGAATTAATTTCGTTTGATAGCGATATCATTTCCTGTTAAATGGCGATGATAAATAATTAATATCGATAAATAATTAATATCGATAAATAATTAATATCGATAAATAATAAATAATAACGTAGAATGTATTAAGGATGAAATTTCGATTTTATTAATTATTAATTGATCGGTTCGTTTCCTTTTATTCTTTTTCCTTTTTTTTCTCTTTTCTTTTTTCGTTTCTTCTTTTTCATTTCTTTTTTTTTTTTTTTTTCTTTCTATTTAATTTCTTCGTAATAAGAACGTAAAACCATTCGTTCTCGATATATGTAATAAAATTTATACGATATTATATGTAACGAATAAAAAGGAGACAAAATAGAGAAGAGGAAAATAGATTTTCCAATGAGGAGAACGATATATCCAATCTACCTACCTACTTATCTACTGCAGCAGCTTTTAATCGGAGCGAAGGAAAGGGTGCTAATTTTTTTACAACTCCACGGGGAAAGAAAGCTTCTTTTAACACAGAGAAAAAAAGAGAAAGAGGGAGAAAGAGAGAGAGAGAGAGAGAGAGAGAGAGAGAGAAAAAGAGAGAAAGAGAGAGAGGGAGAGAGAGACAGAGAGAGGGAGCTTTAAAATGTGCTTTAACGAACGCCAGTGCAAAATCTTTACTTTCCTCTTCTTGAAGCAACGTAGAAAGAAAGAGAGAGAAAGAGAGAGAGAGGGATAGAGAGATTGAGAGAAAGAAAGAGAGAAAGAGTCGATGGGAAACTAAAAATTTTCGTCGTCGAGTAGAATACCAGTGTGTGGCCCTCTTCCCTTTACTTCCCTTTACTTCCCTTTACTTCCCTTTACTTCCCTTTTCACGATGTTGCTCGCTTTCTTTTTTCTTCTCTCGGGAAAACGAGCGTTTTCTCTCTCTTTCTCTCTCTCTTTCTCTCCCTTCTTCTCTCTCTCTCTCTCTCTCTCTCTTCTTCTCTCTTCTCTGCTCTCGCTTTTGTTTCAAGGATAAAGGAACGATCCCCGTACGTTTTGAGTCTGACGACCTGGCCGATGTAATTGCCCGTCCCCATCCCAAAGATCATAAAATTTAAAAGTGGCTGGCCGACTCAAAGAACGACGTTACATGACTTTCGTGTGAATACGTTCTTCTTTCTATGAGAAAAATAAACAAAAAGAATAAAAAAAAAATATATACATACACATATATATATATATATATATATACGCATATATAGAAAAATAAAAAGAGATGGTTTTTCTGCTTTTCTCTTTTTCTTTTTTTTTTTTCTTTTTTGTTTTTTTTTCCTTTTTCTCTATGTTCGTCAAGGGGAAAAAAAAAGAATTAAAATAAAAACGAAAGAACATCAAACCCCGTAGAACTGAACCCGTTCCTTTCTTTCATTAGAGTAACAAAGTCTGGGTATGGGGTGCTTTCAAAAAAATTGTCCTCTCATTATTATTTATTCTTATTTATTTCCGTGGTTTTTTCTTTTTTTTTCTTCTTCTTTTTTCTTTTTTTTTTTTTCTTTCTTTCTATTTTTTGTTTCTGTTTTTCTTTTTCTTTCCATTCGTTTTTCTTTATATTGTCCAGGATACACTCCCATCGCTCTTAGAGAAATTCAGGCGAATTGCTTTCTAGAACCTGCGTCATATAAGTAGTAATATATATGCAGATGAAGGGCGGTTTCACCCTTGTATGCAGCTCTATTATTAAGTAGTATAAAAAAGAGAAAGAGAAAGGAAGAGAGTAAAAAAGAAGGAGAGAAAGAGAAAGAGAGAGACAGAGAGAGAGAGAGAGAGAGAGTAGTTGTAGGTAGTGTATGTATTTTCTCTCGGTAACTCATTTTCGAATCACTTTGCGTGATGCAAACTCGACTCTGCAGAGAACTTTTTTCTGTCTCTCTCTCTCTCTCTCTCTCTCTCTCTCTCTCTCTCTATATATATATATATATATATATATATATATATATATTTTTAAAACTTTAAAAGATGAAATTTATATTTTATTCGTACATTTTCATTATTCATTATTCAATTGGGATCAATTAATA
>NC_140822.1:3077500-3080000 GCF_050613455.1 Vespa mandarinia | reverse complement strand
TGAGATAGGAAAAGAGATAACTTATATTCTAAACTATTTTTTTTTAATCTATTGTGTCGATATCTTTGTTTCTTTTTTTTTTTTTTAAATGATTTTTTTCTTTTTGATAACATATAATATCAGAATATAATTTTCTTTAAGATATAAATTACAAAAAGATATTCTCCCAAGGGGGAATATTCTTTTTTTTTTTTCTTTTTTTTTTTTTTGCTTTTTCGCATTGAAAACTGTTATAACCGGTTGCCTTAAACATTTTATGTTACGTTACACGTTGAAATAAGATTCGAAGATTATAGATAGAGAAGATCGAACATAAATATCCTGGGAGGTCCATGCGTTGACAGGTAACACGTACTCTTAGTAATGTTAGACACACGAACATAAGTTTTCAACGTGAGTCTAACTGATAGACACTCTACGGTAAAAGTTTCTACGAGAATACCAGTTACTCTTGGAAAAGAGCGTTTCAAAAAAAAAAAAAAAAACAAAAAAAAAGAAAAAAGAAAATTCTTTCTCGTAGAGAGTAAGTTTTCCTTCGATCAATCGTTCTCGAGGAAAAAAAAAAGGGAAAAGGATGAAAGCGAAAGAAAGGAAAAAAAGGGAGAAGAAGAAGAAGAAGAAGAAGAAGAAGAAGATAAAGAAAATGAGAAAAGAAAAAAAGAAAAAAAAAAAAGAAATAAAAGAAGAACAAGTGACATTGTGCTTTCTCATGGACAACTTGCACGTTTATTAATCCACTTTAAATTAATCCTTACGGCCGAATAATTTTCGAATATTCACGTAGTTACATGGCGTTAATCTCAATTTGTATCTGGACCCGGAGACGGCCGTGTTTACTCATGTAAATGTATCTCCTAATACGGGCGAACAACAACAGAACGGGAAGTAACAATGCCAGTGAAGAGGTGTGTGTCTACTTGGTTGCGTGTCTGCTGCGTATCTGTTGCGTGCCTCTATGTATATGTATCTATATGTCTGGAGGAAGGAGAGAGAGAAAGAGAGAGAGAGAGACTGAGACAGAGAGAGAGAGAGAGAGAGAGAGAGAGATGAGACACAATAGGATCGAGCCTTTAGTAACAGAGAGGAGAGAATCCTGTAGACATATATATATATATATATATATATATATATATATATATATACTCGATGTGAACTGGACCACAGAACGGTCCTGCTTGCTATTGGTAGTAAGCAATGAACGTCCCTTTCTATCCCATCTACCAACCCCCTCCCTCTCACCGTCCCTCCATCCCTCCATCCCCTCTTCCATCTCTTTTCATTCTCTTTTTATTTTCTTTTTGCAACATCTCTTTTCAGTTTTTCCGTTTCGCCCTGTTTGTCTATCTCTATTTGTCTCTCTCTCTCTCTCTCTGTCTGTCTGTCTGTCTGTCTGTCTGTCTGTTCTTCCTATTTACCTC
Organism: Vespa mandarinia; assembly: GCF_050613455.1. Lineage (NCBI taxonomy): Eukaryota > Metazoa > Arthropoda > Insecta > Hymenoptera > Vespidae > Vespa > Vespa mandarinia. Next base: position 3,078,582 of record NC_140822.1, on the reverse strand, counting down.
ATTCCAAGCTTCCCTTCTTCCTCCCTTCTATCCCTTTTCTATGGATACTTAGGTTTAACCGTAAAACACGGGTACGCGATGTATCTACACGCTCTTATACGGCCGACCCTACTTTCGTATGCGCCTAGACTCACCCGGTAAGTGCTCTAAATTATCCGTACACCTGCAACGCCGGATACATAAAGTTTGCACCGGCCAATGCATTTTCCTGATATTCCTTTAGGAAAAAGTTTCCTATCGAAAAAAAAAAAAAAGAAAAAAAAAAAGAAAAAAAAAAAGAAAAAAGGAGGGAGGCCTCGAAGAAGACTAAGAGAGTCGAGTGGTGAGGAGAGGAGAGGAGAGGAGGGCAGAAGGAAGAGGAGAGGAGAAGGAAGAGGAGGTAGGCCCTGAGGGATCGAATCGATGATGAAGTTTTCTTGTTCTCGGAATATTATTCATCTTAGGACAGAAAGAGAAAGAGAGAGAGAGAGAGAGAGAGAGAGAGAGAGAGAGAGAGAGAGAGAGAGAGAAAGAGTGTGAATGGGAGAGGAGGAGAGGCTAAGAGGATTAACGAAGAGAGGAACTGAGGAACTGAGGTAGAAAAGAAAAGCACCTTTTGAGGTCTCTTCGACCTACTCGATCCATCGTTCTTTGCTAAACTTTTCTCTATTGATACGGACACATCCAAGAGGATTACTATAGCCTATCCTTTTTACTTTGACTTTTGAAATTAATTAGTAAAACGTATTACTATTATACTTCTTATATTTTTCTATCGTAGCAATATTTTTATAACCCCCATTCAAGAAGAAAATCGATATCACGTTCCAATTCTGTTGTTATCTTTAGGTCAAGGTCATCGTCTTATCTTCGAGTTTATATTTAGTTCTTTCTTCGTTTTTCTCTTCTTCTTCTTCTTTTTTTTTTTTTTGTTTCTTTTCCTTCCCCATTCTATTATATTCTAAGAAGGATCTATAGATTCTAAGAAGGATCGATTTAAGATAAGAACGTGGATCTAGCATGGTTTGCTCTTCTTTTCTTCTTTTTTTTTTTTTTTTTTTATTCTTTTGTTTTCATTCTTTTTTTTTTTTATGTTCGCAAGG
>NC_140822.1:3067500-3070000 GCF_050613455.1 Vespa mandarinia | reverse complement strand
ATTTTCGAATGAACATGAAATATTCGTAATCTTACAAGTCGAATATGTAAGTAAGGAGAGAGAAGAAACGTATAGGTTGGTTCTATGCTTTGGATTATTCTGACTGATGTTACTATTTTTTTCTTTCTTTCTTTCTTTCTTTCTTTCTTTCTTTCTTTCTTTCTTTTCTTTTCTTTTTTTACCCTTGAGATTCGGTTCTCTTGTTAATATTAGAAAATGCAATGATTATTTCATTCGGGATTCGGTATGGGGAAGGCCTCGTTCGATTTCTCTTCGCCTAGTATAGTTTTGTACGCATTGCGGTCCAGGTACCATACATAGGTGGACAATCAAAGCAACGCGTATTAATGTTTTAGAGTAACTTCCGCAAGAAGAACTATAGAACCGCAAGCAGGTCGTCGTCCACTCGTGGGTTGCCATTAAGTAACGCTTCGTTGGAAGTTACTTCGTGCTACTGCGATACGTTTCACCTTCAGGAAACTTTGATCAGCGAGATCTTTTGAGAATTAGGTTTTACAATCTAATATGATGGTGATAATGGTGGTAATAGTGATGATAGTGAATGCTATAGTACAAAAATTTACCTTATTCTATATAATATATATATATATGTATATATATTAAATAGAATTTATTCTTTTATTAATTTATAAAAATTCAATTGAAATTTAATCGTATGACTAAATTATAAAGAATATTATTAACAAATAAATAAATCGATCAAATTTAATAGTATATTGAAAAAAAAAAAAAAAAACGTAAATTCTTCTTTTCTTTTTCTCTCTCTTTTTTTTTTTTTTTTTTATTACAGTCAATAACAAATAATAGTCCTTTTGTTAAGAATAATTCTTCTTCTTCTTCTTCTTTTTTTCTTTTTTTTTTTTTTTTCTCAAACATTGTTACAATTTACAAATTTCAATTAAATATAATAATATTGAAAAATAATATTTCGTAAATGAGAGAAAAAAAGGAAAAAAAAGAAGAAAAAAAAAGAAAAAAAGAAAAAAAGAAAAAAAGAAAAGTGAAAGAATAAAAGTTCCACTTTTTATTACGTAGTCAGGCAACGACGAAAAGTCTCGTCGGTCTATGCCAAAGCGTAGCAGTTTTTTCGACGACTTCCGTTAGGGGAAAAAGAGAGAGAGAGAGAGAGAGAGAGAGAGAGAGAAAGAGAGAGAAAAGACGAAGAGACGGCAATTATCGTTAGCTAGACTACTCTCTCGCTTTAGTATAGTAACGCCGTACGGTAGGAGGAATTTTCTAGGAAGGAAAAGAAGCATGCTGTTAGCGAGGTTTCACTTTTTTTTTTTTCTTTTCTTTTTCTTTTTTTTTTTCCTATACTTCTTTTTCTGCTTTATTCGGTAGAATGCCTCGTAAGAAGTTATAAAACGACGTTAGGCTCACATCGGTACATTCGTTATCACATGGCCATATATATATATATATATTTTTTTTTTTTTTTTTTTTTTTTTTGGTATCGTCTCTTTTGTACGCATAAAGAGACGATAACGTGACTCGGAAGGACGCGTTGTCTCACATTTTTACCAAAGTTCTTGCTATCAGTTTGTCTACGTCGGCTAAAAAAAGAAAAAGAAAAAAAAAAACTATCGAAAGAAAGTTACCTCTTAGAGCGAATAGCATAATCTTTAACGTAAATGTTTTTTCTTCTTTACTATCCTTTTGTCAATCTTTACTACGTTCTATATTCACAGTTTGACGTGAAATATTTTCCTTCTTCTTTTTTCCTTTTTTTTTTTTTTCTTTTTTTTTTTTTTTTTTTTCTTCTTCAAAGTTCAACAACGTAGTGATGGTGGAAAAGAGATTTCGAAGGGAAAAGAGAAAAAAGAGATAGGAAAAAAAAAGAATAAGAAAGAACGAGGAAATTAAAAAAAAATATATATATATATATTATATATTATATATATAATGTATATATAATTCTCGATCGGACTTGCCGTCGAAGTTGATTTATTATTATTTCGTTTTTTTCTCCCTTCCTATTTTTTATTTTATTTTATTCGTTTTCCTTTTTCTTTTTTCTTTCTTTTTCTTCTTTTCTTTTTTTTTTTTTTCATTTTTCCAATCTTCTACTTTTTAACGAGCTACTCGTAGAAAAGTCTACTCGTCTCTTTGTGTTTCTATTAAATCCCTCGTATAACGAGCCTCGACGATACGAAATTACGAGAATCGACGAAAATGTCGGATTGACGAAAAACGATTGACGAAGACCTTTTTTTTTTCTCTTTCTCTCTCTCTTCTACTTTTATTTTTTTTTTTTTTATTTTTTTTTTCTTTTTCTTCGTTTTTTTTCTTTCTTTCTTTTTTTTTGATCTTGGTAACAGTCGATGGAGATATAAATTGGCGCGTTGTGCATCGAACTTTTCGTTATCCGACAAGTTTAAAATTGTTCTACCATAGTAGTAACAAGTTTCAACGTTAAAGTATATACAGTGTAAAAGAGAAAGATATATATATATATATAGAATAAAAGAGGATACGATTA
>NC_140822.1:3055000-3060000 GCF_050613455.1 Vespa mandarinia | reverse complement strand
TCTCTCCTCGTTTAAAAGTTTGTATTTTTCATGAAAGATGAGTGGAGGAAGAGGGTGGTGAAGGGATGAGAAGGAGGAGGAGGAGGAGGAGGAGGTGGAGGAGGAGGAGGAGGAGGAGTACTTCATCTCGTACTTGCTAGAAACGTTTTGCTTTTCGAGCGTCCAGCGTCGTCTCGGAAGATCAGCCTAGTTAAAAGTCGTAATTTCTTCTTTCCATCCCCATCGTCGTCGTCGTCGTCGTAGTCGTCGTAGTCGTCGTTTTCGTCGTAGTCGTTTTCGTCGTAGTCGTTTTCATCGTCGTAGACGTAGCAGTAGTAGTAATGTTCGAGCAGCTTCCGGGTACACGTTGTGCTTCAGATCCCTGTGGAATAAATTGCGTCTCCTTTGTAGGTTGTGTTTCTCGAAAACTAGATGGGGAGGAAGGAGGGAGGGGGAGGGAGAAAGGTACGAGTTCACGCTATTAAATACGCGTGAAATTAAAGTTCCTCGTCGATGGAAAAATGTCTACGTTAAAGGGACGACGGCGAGAGAGGAAGTAAGTGAAAGGGAAAATAAAACGAACGTGAAGAATATTTGACGGGAATAATATGAAAATCTTGTGTGATTATTTTCCCTGTTGAAAAAAAAAAGAAAAAGAAAAGGGAAAAAGAAAAAGAGAAAGAAAAAAACATTTTTTTTAAATATGTTTTGAAAGATAATTTCAGCGAAACTCAAAGGAAAAAAAAAAAAAAAAAAGAAAAAAAAAAGAAAAGGAAAAAACGTAATCGTCGTTACAATTTATCATTTTGTGTTTTTTCTTTTTCTTTTTTTCTTTTTTTTCTTTTTTTTCTTTTTTTTTCCTTCTCTCCTCTTCCTCGAAATATCGATAACGATCAAATAATATATTTAATTAATCTATCTCAATCAGAGTCCAATTGGTTATTTGTTTTCTTTTTGCCTTTTTCCTTGTTCATTTCTTTTCTTTTCGTTTCTTTTCGTTTCTCCAGATCAATCCGAAATATTTCAATCGAAACGTTGGTTTAATCTTTAATCGAATTAAATATGATTCCAACGCCGTTGTCAGAATTAAATATGATCCGAGAATGGTGTCATAGCACAAGATGGATATCAGAGGTTGATTAAATTCCAAGCGAATTCTCTGCTATCGCATTAGCTTGTTTAAAAGCGAAATACCACGCATAACTCGGTATTATCGGATCGTTTGTATCGTGAAATTCATCGAACCACTCCCCTGATGATTTTCTATAAACTTTCTTCTTAATTAGTTATCGGATGTCATTGATTGAAATGGAAAACTTCTTCTCTTTCCTCTTTCTTTTTTTTTTCGTTTTTTTTTCTTTTTTCCTCTCTTTTTTTTTTTTTTTTTTGTCTTTATCCCTACGTTTTAAACCTATCGTGACAAAATAACAAGCAAAGAAAGCAGAAAGTTCTATTGTTTCAATTACAATAATAGTTAATCAATTAATGAGACTTTTCTTTTTTATGAAAAATTGATTACTTTCCTATAAAATATATTTTTCGATCATACCACGTTATCAGAATCTTTTATATTAATTATAGATACCAGTGATTAGGACGATTTAAAATTAACAGAGAATATCATTATATATATATATATATATTAATCGAAAAGATTTGAAAAAACGTCGATCGTTCATATATGAGTTCATATTTCGGGATATAATCAAAGATTACGTTGATGAGAAAATTGAAGAGAAATGATAATTTGTGTAAAAAATAAAAAGTCCATGTTTTTTTTGTTTTCTTTTTATTTCTCTCTCTCTCTCTCTCTCTCTCTCTCTCTCTCTCATTCTTTTTTCATTTTTTTTTCTTTTTTTTTATTTTTTTTTTTTTTTATCTTTTATTAGTGAAAAGATAATCCGACGTTGTGCGGTAATCATCTGGCTCTAAGTAGCCATTCAGTATGAGACTTCTCTTTGAGTCATATCCTCGGGCACACCAGTTGAGTGTACTGATGCAAACCAAGTACAGTGTTTTATGAAGTTAATTTCGCAATGTAATTAAGAGCCTTTCAAGTTCTCGCGCCTGACCTTACTCGGAGGCTCGTCCTTTCTCGAGACAAAGCTAGGATGAATCTCTTCCCCTCCCTCTCTCTCTCTCTCTCTCTCTCTCTCTTTCTCTGTCTTCATCTTTATCCCTATCTCTGTCTCTGTCTTTGTCTTTTGCTCGACCAAGCAAGTTGGGATGGACGTGCGTGCCCACAGGCACGGCATGTTAACCGCATCCGGACGACAACATGGTCCTTGGTTAATCTTCTCCCACCTCTCTAACAAAGTCTCTTCTCTAACTCCTAAGTCTTCCTTACGAGAAAATCATCTAATCAAGCAAACCTCGTCTCTTGTTTGTTTGTTTGTTTGTTCGTTTGTTTCTTTCTTTCTTTCTTTCTTTCTTTCTTTCTTTCTTTCTTTGTTTATTCGATAAAAGTCATTCATTCGATTCCTTCGTTCGTTCGATCACATCGTTCGTTCGTCTAATTATTTTTAATTGATCAATTATAAATAATGACATGTTTAAAATTTTTAAATATTAAATATATTATCACAATGTTATATCTTATTAACAATATCATGATATTTCATTAGGCTAATTAACGATTGTCTTTAACAAATAAATTATTCGTAACTATTAACGCGTTTTATTATCTAATGTACTTTCATTTTCGCGCTTGTTCTTTCTTATCTCTCTCTTTCTCCCTTGCTATTTCGTTATTTCGTTCTTAAACCATCTAGTTTAATATTTAATTATCTAAGCGTAAAGGTTTAAAAAAATTTCTTTCGAAATTTACAAAATAACAATTAAGAAGATCGTTCTGCTTGTTTCGTTTGAAATATTCTGCTTTTTCTTTTTTCTTTTCTTTTTTCTTTTTTTTTTTTTTTTTAATACCAAAAAGATTCTTTTTAAAAAGTCGAATATTAAGGAAGATCAACGTTTGGTAATTTCTATAATAAAATTAATGAGAGTTCATGGGAAAATTTTGTATTTCTGTAAAATAAATACCGAGAATTGTAAGGAAGTGAAATAGAGACACACGGTTGTCGGTTTCACGAATTTTCCATGACAATGAGTTTCTCGGAATTTTCACTTTAATCAGAAACCTTCAACGTCGTACACTCGAAATTATCCATGCGTTCTCCCTTTCTCTTTACCTCTCTGTCTCTCTTTCTCTCTTTCTCTCTCTCTCTCTCTCTCTCTCTGTTACTATCTCTGTCACTCTGTCTCTTTATATCTCAGTATCTCTCAGTATCTCTCTGTCTCTATCTTTCATGTTGTGCAACTCGTCAAAACAGTTAGCGCATAACTATGTTAGATCGTTAGGCGAACTAATATCGACGCGATGCGTGAGAGTTAGAGCAAGGATACATATATCCATGGTGTTAACTGGTACTCAGAGTCAACGCATATCCTCATAGTAATCTATAGGGTAGATCGGCAAGCCAACTGGGCTTGAGACAGTAAACAGAGACTGTAGATATTCCGTTTAATTGCCTTATATTCCATACCTATCAAAATTTCCTCTCTCTCTCTCTCTCTCTCTCTCTCCCTTTATGTATATCCATGTATCTATCTATCAATCTATCAATCAATCTATCTATCTGTTCATCTTTAATAATACCTTTAATATGAATAAGTTTCAATTTCAATATCAATAAAATTTAATCGATTTCAATCGAAATTAAAATATACATTATATATCCTTTTTTATCAATTAGAATCGTATTAGAATATTAAAAGTTTTATTGTCATTATCAATTCGAAACATACATAAGATGAAACGATTGTTGTTAATTAAATTTATCAAATTTTTCTTACTTTTCTCCCTTACTCCACCCTTCTATCCCCCTCCCTCCCTCCCTCCCTCCCTCTCTCTCTCTCTCTCTCTTTCTCTTCTTGTTTTTTTTTCAGTATGTTTCTTTTATCCATTCTTTTTTATATTCATTTCTACTATGGAATATACAAGTATGTAACCACTTACCTAGCTAACCGTCTGACACAACGAGCCCGTATCTACTTACCTATCCACTTTCCAACAGTCGTACTACTTCGTTGTTGCTTGAATCGTTTCATTCTAAAGATGGCCACTATCACACAAACGTCTCTCTTTCACTCTCTCTCTTTCTCTCTCTTTCTCTCTCTTTCTTACCCTTATTCCTCTTTCTCTTTCGCACACGTAGACACGCTTACGCACACAAATACACAAGGCTCTTACTCGCCACAGTTTTCCTTCCCTTTTCGACCCACATCTTTTACTCCAACCCTTATCCCGAAACTTCGACTCTCTTCTTCTACCTTCGTCGTGTTACAGACAAACGCTATTCACTAGCCAAACTTTTACTTCCGTTTTATTTTCTACGTTTAAAGAATATTTTCCGCGATAAAGAGGATCGGGTTATGGTGCACAAAGAGGGAGGAGCTTTCTCATTCTGTTTGTTCCGGTTCGCCCGTAAGATATCGCTACGTGAACGGTACGTGTGTATTCTTTATCCTTTTCTACCTTTTTTCCCCCACCCTCACATTTTCTTCTTTCACGTAAGTTTTTTCTTTTTTTTCCTTTCTTTTTTCTCTTTTTCCTCTTTTTCCTATTTGTTCGTTCGTTCGTTCGTTCGTTCGTTCGTACGTTCGTTCGTTCGTTTTTTCTTGCTTATTCTTTTGCTGATTTTTTTCTTTTTTCTTTTTTCTTTTTTTTTTTTTTTTTTTTTTTTTTTTTTGAAGGGAAAGAATAAATGCGTTTTAATTTTGCAATATTACAAATATTGATTTGATTCTCTCCCTTTGAAAGAGACGGAATTTTTTTTTTCTCTCCCTCTATCTCGCGTGTAAAATATGGAAATTTACGAAAAAGCGAGAAAATGGATGAGTCGGTAAACTTCGTGAAACAGTACGGTCAATTAAAAATGACCGTGGAAAATTAAGGATCGTCGAGATACCACAAGCTTGGTAATTATATTCGCGGTAGAATAATCTCAGCTCAGAAATGGAAA
>NC_140822.1:3045000-3050000 GCF_050613455.1 Vespa mandarinia | reverse complement strand
GGGTAATATCTTTCCCATTCAAGAAACTTATTCTCGAAGGATATCTAACCTTTTCTCACGTCGTTCTATCCAATGTGAATGGATATAACATCGTCTAAATCTTATTTTACCTAGTTTCTTAGAATTTCCTCAATTCCATTCTCTTTACTATTACGAGGTAAACTCGTTCGATAAAATTTCAAAAATTCGATCTCCTCTCGATTCGTTCTCTCATCATTTATCGATCCATGATAATAAAATAAGATTAACGGCATTTCTTTATCGATTGATCAGTGATTTTCTTAGGAAAAAAAAAGAGAGAGAGAGAGAGAGAGAGAGAGAGAGAGAGAGAGAGAGTGAGAGTGAGAGTGAGTCTGTGTATATGGGTGTGAGAGAGAAGGATAGAGATTTATTAAATCTCGTAATAAGATAAGATGCACGATAATAGTTTGAACTTCTTCCAAATTCTCTTAGCATAAGCTTTCGTCTAATCGAACTTCTTGCTTTTTTTTTTTTTTAAAGTATAAAAATGAATATTATGATCGCTTAACGCCGTAAATATACATGTCTTTCGATTTACATAAATTAACGAGAATAGATAATAAATGTAGGAGATGTATGTAGAATGAGAGAGAGAGAGAGAGAGATAGAGAGAGAGAGAGAGAGAGAGAGACTGCATAACAGCACAATTTCGATTTATGGTTCGTTCAACTGTTCGCAGAACATCGGATTTATCGTGGTACAGACTCTCTCTCTCTCTCTCTCTCTCTCTCTCTCTCTCTCTCTCTCTTTTTCTCTCTATCATTTATTTGTTCGTCTTTACGTTGAGAGCTCCAAATCCGTCTTTGATCTGCTTTACGGAATATCTATCAAACATCTAAGAAGGAAGGTTAAAGGGTATATAAAAAGAAAAGAAAGAGATTACGATTCCGTCGACGACTTTACTTTACGAAATTAATTTCACCATCTCTACGTCATTATAAAAAGAAAGAATGAAAGAGAGAGAGAGAGAGAGAGAGAGAGAGAGAGAGAGAGAGAAAGAGATAAAAAGTTAAATTCGTTAAGCATTCCATCGCATAGTTATCTATGTTAAATATTTAAATGCGTATGTGTATTCATAAACATATTACATGAATATTTTGATTCATACGAATGTTTATAAAAAATTCAAAATGGGGGTAATATAATGGATGATAAATTTATTAATTACTTATTCTCATATTGCGGATATAATTCATATACAATATGAAATAGATAGGGAGAAAGGGCATACTTACTCTCTCATTTGCATGGACGTACCTGTCGAATAAATTGATGGAAAATGGAGTAGCTCGTATAAACGTTCTCTCGTCTATCTCTTGTACGCAATTTACGAGTTGAGAATCAAGAGAGATAGATAGATAGATAAAGAGAGAGAGAGAGAGAGAGAGAGAGAGAGAGAGAGAGAGAAGGAAGATCAAAGCTCGTACAAGCGGATCTTTAGGCTTTGACAAAGGGCCGATGTCATGAATCTGCCGACTATGCGACCTTGTTTGCTCGTACGCCTGTTATAAATACTCGTTAATGAAAGACGTCTTCTATCCCGAACAATCTACGATACTGCGTGAGAACAATTAGAAGGATTTGCATTTATCTTATTTTACATTCTTTTTTTCTTTTTTTTTTTTTTTTTTTTTTTTAATTGTTTCCAATCATCAATTCGTTCTTTCTATCGTACACGTTAAAATCAACATTTCATTTTTTTTTTCGATTGAGATTAGATACGATAAATATTTAAAATATTTCCAAATCGTCTTCTCTCTCTCTCTCTCTTTCTCTCTCTCTCTCTCTCTCTTTATCCCTTTTAATTTATTTTTCCCAATTTAATCCTATAATTGTGAATATCTCAAAATAATTTCAAATTGTGTACATTCGAATGGCGCTAAATCTCAAGGCACTTTGTAGGACTGTGATTTAATACGGAAAAAAAAAATGGTATAATCTTGCCTCGACAACAATAATCGATAAGTATTTGAAAGTGCATTCTTTCGATTCTGTGATTATAAAAAAAAAAAAAAAAAGGAAAAAAAAAAACAAGAGGGAGAGAGAAGAAGAAAGAAAAGAAAAAAAAAAAATAATCCATCAGGATATCATACTTAACGCGAATGGTTTTAATCGAGCATCGATTCTGTCTGTCCCTACGTCATGCACATGCACAATCAGGATTAAAAAAATATTTTCAAAGGAATAAATCGTAGATTGAACGGTATTACGTTTACGGTTAGAGATAGGAAAATTGTACAATTTGTTTGTACGAAGAAAAATAGTAGGTGAGACGCGTGGAGGTCACTAGAGGGGGAAGTAGGTAGTAGGGAGGAGTTGAGTGAGTGTGAGAGAGAGAGAGAGAGAGAGAGAGAGAAAGAGAGAGAGAGAGAGAGAAGCATCGGGTCGATCGATCGGCAGTATCGGAAGATCGTTTCGAAAAATAGTGAGAGCGATCGAAAAAAAAAAAAAAAGGAAAAAAAAAGGAAGTGTGGGGTGGGGAGAGGGGGGCGAGTAAGTCGGGGCGGCGGTCTTGGCTATGCTCGGAAGGAGAAGGGGGATAAGGGGTGGGTGAGTGGGTGGGTGGGTGGGTGGGTGGGTTGAGCGTGGGGGGAGAGCTAGGCAAGGTAGGGGAGGTAGGTAAAGAGGTAGATTGAAGAGAAGGAGTGAGGTTGCATAGAGTTCGTTGGTACAGAAGAGGAGAGAGAGAAGAGGGGTAGAGAGAGAGAGAGAGAGAAAGAGGGGAGAGAAAGAAAGAGAGAGAGAGAGAGAGAGAGAGAGAGAGAGACTAGGGGCGTCGTATGTACATGTATTATGGTGAAACGTTAGAGGGCGCAGTCTCGGTTCGCGCGCCGGGCATTCGAGTTCGCGAACCGCGTGTTCTCCGTTGCTCAGTTTCGGTCCAGACACAACCGCACGCGTTTCAAAGACATTCTCTCTCTCTCTCTCTCTGTCTCTCTCTCTCCCTTTTTCTCTCGTACGTTGTTGTTTATCGTTATAATATATCCCCGACGTCCGACAATTTTTTATAATCTCATTGTGACGTTTAATTAATTATAAAAGGAAGAAAAAGTGATTCTGATATTTCGAAAACAAGTGAAAATATAATAATAATAATAATAATAATAATAATAATAATAATAATAATAATAATAACAATAATAATAATAACAATAAAAATAATAATAATAATAATAACAATAAAAATTAATCATTTAAAAGGAGAGAGAGCCTATAAGTGACTTATTGCAATAATATCTGACGGATCGAGATCTCATATGTTCTTTTTTTTTTTTTTCTTTTTGGTCCTTTCCCTTTTTTTTTCTCCCCCCTCCCTTCCTCTTTTGACGTTTCGCTGTCGTTGTTGCTTCTTATCTCGTCGAACGATAGAAAAAAAGAAAAAGAACGAAGAATAAATAAATAAATAAATAAATAAATGAGCGTAAAGCATGGAAACGAAGTAATACACTCACTCGAATAATTATCGAGGATATAAGAAGATTATTTCTATATGTATATGACATATACATGTATCTATATATATATATATAGATATATACACATATGTGTATATAGTGAACTTTCATTTGTAAAAGGAGAAAATCATCGATTCGATGATATTTTTCTCTTTTTTTTTTCTTTTATTCTCTTTTACTCTTTCTCAATCGTAAATGGTGGTTATGAGGAAGTCAATTTTCATTTGGATTCACCGAATCGTCGTCGGTCAATCCGGCGGATAAGGTTCGTCGTCCTTTTATCATTGTCCTTTTATCATCGTCCTTTTATCATCGTCTTTTTTCTCTTTCTTCTTTGTCCTCTTTTTTTTTTGTTCTTTTTTATTTATTTATTTATTATTATTATTATTATTATTTTCTCTCAAAACAACATTTTCTTTATCGGAAGAACGATAACACGTCGCACATGTAACACACGCGCGCGCGTGTGTGTCTATATTACAACTTTAAGATTATTTTCTTTGTAATTTCGATTTAATTTGAATGTTGGACAAAAAAAAATGAGACAAGGAGACAAAGAGAAAGAGGGAGAGAGAAAGAGAGAGAGAGAGAGAGAGAGAGAGAGACTATCTTGCTTTTTTATACTTAAGAAAGACAATCGACAAGTCGAGAAAGCATTGAACCTCTCGTTTGAAGGGTCGAATACGATTCGAAAGAATAAACGAGCGATCGAATTCGATCGAAACTGAAGGATTTGAACCTTTTCAACTGTACTTTCTTTTTAACCGAGCCTCTCCACACTTTAATCACCCTTTCTCTTTCTCTGTCTCTCTCTCTCTCTCTCTCGTTCTCTTTTTTCTCTTTCATTCGGATAAAAGCAAAATGCTATCGTTCGAAATTCCATATATCTGTACTTTCTGTTTCTTCTCTCTCCCCCTCCCCCCCACCTCTCTCTCTCTCTCTCTCTCTCTCTCTCTCTCTCTCTCTTTATCGCTCTCTTAATCCTATTTCCCCTCTTTTCCGTTTTCCTATTCATCGCCACGCCTATTACCGCGGCGAGTGAACATCGATTTCTCGGTGCGAGCCATTCTGTCGATTCGCTCTTTGAAAAATCGAAAATTTAATTGGCCACACATCGAGCATGTAACGGCCTCGAATCGAAACTTTTTGGATTGTACAGCCTGTTTGATCCCCCCCTCCCCCTCAGCTATCAATCGAATCGAAACACCAAATACTTTCCTCCTCTCTCTCTCTCTCTCTCTCTCTCTCTCTCTCTCTCTCTCTCTCACACACATACACACACATTTTTTCTCATTCATCTCTCTGTCCCTCTTTTTCCTTTGTTTTCCCTTTTTTCTTTTTCCTTTTTTTTTTCTTTCTTTCTTTCTTTCTTTCTTTCTTCTCTTTTTTTTTTTTCTTTTTCAAATCACTCATCACTAAATATCACTATATTTTTTACTCGTCCTCTTTGCCAACTCATTGTTCTCTTTCACTCCATTTCGATGCGTTGTAATTACAGTACTCGTTAGGAATTCGACTGACGTT
>NC_140822.1:3025000-3040000 GCF_050613455.1 Vespa mandarinia | reverse complement strand
TCGAGATCTTTCGTTTTCTCTTTCTTTCTTTCTCTCTCTCTCTCTCTCTCTCTCTCTCTCTTTCTTTCTTTCTTTCTCACTCACTCCCTGTCTCTTTCTTTTTCTCTCTCAAAGCTAATGGCTTTCGCTTGACGAGTCCCGATTCGAAAATCCACAAACTTTTTCTCAAACGAATTCTCTCTCTCATTCTCTCTCTCTCTCTCTCTCTCTCTCTCTCTCTCTCTCTCATTCTCATTCTCATTCTCTCCATTCCATCCAATCAATTTGATTGTTTCATATCTTTTTCCTCGTTGTCGTCGTCGTCGTCGTCATCGTCGTCGTCGACGTAGTCCTTTTAATCGAACAATTCTAAATGATCGATATTTACTCTAAAAAAAAAAAAAAATAAAAAAAAAAAAAAAAAGAAGAAGAGAAACAACAGAAAAAAAAAGAAAACAGAAAACCAACAAAAACGAAAAGATCGAAATTCCAATTGGAATATTTTCTATGATCGGCATTTGTTATCTGTACGAGAGCACGCCTACGTAACGAACAATGCAAGTTTCAACGAATATTTGTTAGCGATCCAAATCGTATATGGGATCCGTGAAGATGAGTAAAAAAATCGTATGATCCGATCGAAAAGTTGAATATCCATTGGTTCACGATTGACTGTAACTTTTAATCTGTTAGATTTTCTTTATTCTGGAATAATTGACATTTAAATTAGGGTCACAGCAGGGAATCCGAGGGAAATCGATACGAAACGAACTAAGGAAGAACGATAGGAAGATAATAAAAAAGAAAGAGAAAGAGAAAAGAGACAAAGAATCGACAAAGAGATGAGACAAACAGACAGGCAGGCAAGCAGGCACCCTAACGCAACCCATGGTCCTTCGTTCGTTTCTCTTCGTTCAGAACGAAGCTTAAGCCATCTTAAAGCGACTTAAGCTCGCTTAAGGTCCTGCCATCTCTTCGCTTGATAAAATTGGAACGCACGGCCAGCGGGCGTTTGGTTGGTTGATTGGTTGGTTGGTTGGTTGGTTGGTTGGTTCGTTGGTTGGTTCGTTGGTTGGTTGGTTGGGTTAAAGTTGGTTTGATTGGTTCAACCAAATTAAATACACAATGATCTACATTAGCGAGAATAGAATTCTTTCTTTTCTTTCAATTCACTTTTCTTATTATTATATTTCTTCTTCGTTTGTTTTACGTGATCCATTATGTCAAAGATTTCACGTAGGATAGTCGGAAATACTTCTTAATCTTAACACTGTAATAACTACTGTCTCGTTTCATCGACTTTGTCATCTGTTTTTCTTTTTTTTCTTTTTTCTTTTTTTTTTTTTTTCTTTTTATTTTTTCTTTCTAATCCTTCTTTCCAATTAACTTTCTTTCTCTTTTTTTTTTTCCCCTTTTCTTCCTTCCATTTCTTTTTTTCTCCCTCGTTTTTCTCTTCTCTTCTTCTTTTCTTCTTTTTCTTTCTTTTTTTCGTGACTTTCTATTGAACTTCGATCGATCATTTTTACTTAATAATTTCTATATACACGCACACAAATCACATTCAAAATTACGAGTGAATAATATCGTATCGTAAATTTGTAATGAAACATTATTATTATTCTATATATATATTCTATATATATATATATATATAGATAGATACATACGCATATTTATATACTACGTTTTATATAACGTATGACGTATGTATATCTGTCGACAGACGAGAAATAGTAGAGAGTTCATAGAGAGAAAGTTATATGCCGTATCATAACATAAAGTAAATCATAGTTTCACATGTCAGAAAGTAATCACGAGTTTTGTTAAACCGACTGGTAGACAACTTTGATCGTTTCATTATTTATACCTTTCCTTTTCATGAGTGTCAAACAATAAACGAAGATATTAATTTTTATTACACACACACATACACACGCATATATACATATATATATATATATGTAACTAAAATATAAATAACTAAAAAATGTCTAAAGATAGAACAAGTATAATACATAGAGATATATCAAAGCGTTCTCTGGGAAGATGGAAGGGAAAGAAGTTTGTTCTTGCCTCGGTTGATGGGTATGACTAAAGAGAAGTCGCCAGTTTTATCAAGACCATATTAAGGGGGAAGGCAGGAAGTTCTAGTAATATATCACGATCGACTATGAAAGAACGTTCGAGCGAGCGAACTTTCACGAAGACATCGGTCATCGTTTAAATATTCGTTGGACGACATTCATTTTCTTTCCTCCTCTCTCTCTCTCTCTCTCTCTCTTTCGTTCTTTATCTCGTTCTCTCTCTCTCTCTCTCTCTCTCTCTTTCGTTCTTTATCTCGTTCTCTCTCTCTCCTTTTTGTTTGTTTTTTTTTCCTCGTCAGAAAAAGAGGATAGAAGTATCTTCAGGATCTTCTCGTACATTATTTCGGACTGTCGTGAATTCTAAAGTCCCGACGTGTTTCCAAGCGACAGTACTTTTTTATCACGCCGTCGTACGGCTAGTCCTTTTCACTCCGCAAGATATGCTCGAAGGATTCGAGAAGTCGGAATCCCTGGTGTGCAGCTTTCATAGCTTTCTTTCTCCCTCGCACACCACACCACACTACCCCCACCCCACCTTTTCCCTTCCCTCCCCGTTACACGTCCCACGGGTTTCCGCTCGTCGCACGTTTTCACATAGCGATGGGTACGCGACAATGAGATAAAGAAGAAGAGAAAGAGGGAACGAATGAACTAGAGAGAAAGAGAGAGAGAGAGAGAGAGAGAGAGAGAGAGACCTGGTGGCCTCGATTTTCCAATGTGTATACGACATGTTACGATATCAGCGGATATTATCGCTCATATAAGCTATACAGTGTTGAAACAAGTATCCTACGTAGATATACGTGTCTATGTGTTTATGTACACGTATATGCGTTTCTCCTATGAGAAAGAAAAAGAAAGAGAGAGCGAGAGAGAGAGAGAGAGAGACAGGAAACTCGTGTAAAAGGCTCGACGGAAAAATTCTCGGTCGAAGAAGTCGACTCACGATGCGAATCGATTTTTCCATACCCGTTGACTTTATCATGTCGTGTGTATTATCCAAGCTCTCTAAGCGAGCGCATTATACAACTCTTTTTACTTTCTTCACGAAATGTCATTTCTCTAAATGCGTTTTTATGATTATCTCTCCGTAAGATAAACAATTTTAATAATTTGAGAAAATAAATAATACATTAATTCTTTACTTTTCATTTAAATAAATTCTTTGAAGAATTTGTCTATTTCATGAATATAATCCGATTTAATTATAATATAATGACAAACCTCTCTCTCTCTCTCTCTCTCTCTCTCTCTCTCTTGAAAAATTCTAAAATGAAAGAAAGAAAGAAAGAAAGAAAGAAATAAAAAAGGAAAAAAGAAAGAAAAGAAAAGAAAAAAAGAAAGAAAGAAAGGAAAAAGAGACAGGAAGTTTAGTTGAAATTTTAGTCTTTATGTCTTTATCCACTCTCTACGGATACTCATGAGAAACAGAGAGAAAGAGAGAGAGAGAGAGAGAGAGAGTGTGTGTGTGAGAGCGAGAGAGAGAGGAAGTTGTGGGAGTAGGTCCACGGGGCAAGGCAGGCACATGAGATTTCTGCAAACAGGATGGTACGCGATGATAGTGCACGACAGTTAGAGCTCCGCAGCCGGTGCAGAAACTATACCATGCCTACGTTCATTTCTGTTGCGTGTATATATGCATACATATATATTCTATATATATATATATATGTATGCTATAGCTATAGCTTGGAGCAAACGAGAGGCCAAATTCTCGACTCTGTCCCTTTCTCTCTCTCTCTCTCTCTTTCTCTTTCTCTTTCTCTCTCTCTATCTCTATCTCTCTTCCTCTATTTCCTCGCGACCTCCAAGCCCGCAAAGCCCATTTCGACTATCTCGTTTCAGGGCGTTTGCCGGTATATATTCTCATTATATTCGTATATACTCGGCCGGTATTCCGCGATGTTAGGTGAGAGAGAAAGAGAAAGAGAAAGAGAAAGAGAGAGAGAGAGAGAGAGAGAGAGAGAGAGGGGGTCTCCTCCTTCCTTCCCTTTATCTATCTATGTGTGCGTGATAATAATTGTACGTAGATACGCGTACATGTATGTATACGTTGGAGAAGCTCGAAAGCACGACGACGATACCAGGCAGTAACGCGTGAATAACGTTGATAAGCATCCGAAGTGTTCTTAATACTTGTCTATACTCGTTTATAATACGTGTGTATGTGTGAGATAGAGAAGACTATCTCTTTCTTTTTCTCTCTCTCTCTCTCTCTCTCTCTCTCTCTCTGTCTCTCTTTCTCTCTTTCTCTTTCTCTTTCTCTTGTCTTCGTTCTTCTCGTATAATACGTCAAGCGAGCCCACCGAAAATACTTGGACGTTTGCGAGAGAAGGCTTTTGCCACGAGTTGCGAAGAGAGCATGCTCGAGGAAGGTAACGAGTAGATGAGAGTGGAATGAAAATTAATTAGCTGGAACTTTACTATGACGTGATCGTGAAAAGTAAAGAGAGAAAGAGAGAGAGAGAGAGAGAGAGAGAGAGAGAGAGAGAGAGAGAGAGGGAAAGAAAGATATATATATATATATATATATATATATATATATATAAAAGAACAAAAAGAAAGAAAGAAGAAAAATATATACGTACATATATCTATGAAAGGATTCATTTATTTTCTATTAAATATATAATATATCATTGATTTATATTGAATGAATTAAATGATATCTATAAATATCGATAATATGTATGTATGTAAGTATATACATATATATATATATATATATATGTGTGTGTGTGTGTGTATGTGTATGTGTGTGTGTGTGTATTTTTTATTGTTATAGAGAAAAAATATCTGCAAGTATCTTCTTTTATCATCTTTTCCTCTCTCTCTCTCTCTTTCTCTCTCTTTTTCTCTCTCTCCTTTTTTCTTTTTTTCCTTTTCTCTTCTTTTTCCTTTTCCACATACACTCAATGAAATTCTGATAAAAGCGGCTCGTTTTGATATCTAGCAACTACAAAATGAACTAGGGAATCTCTCTCGTATGGCAACGAGGACCGATATTGCTGGGACGTGAGCTTGGTACTTGAGAGTGGAATCGTCTTGAATCGAATCCATTCCCCCCCCCCCCGTTCTCTTTCTTCCTTTGGTTAAGTCTCATTTATATACGACCGATCGATCCGATCCGATCTGATATCGGTTACAAGATAGCAAGTAGCTTATTAGATCTGATATAGGTTATATCTATATATTGTTAACAGACACAGTGTGACTTGGTATTACAAGAGAATAAAAAAAAAAAAAAAAAAAAAAAAAAAAATGTATTAACATTATAAAAGAGTTTTTTTTTTTTTTTCAGAATACAATGTTAAATAATACACATATAGATGTCCTTGATAATTACAATAATTTTAATTATTAATAATTCCTTTATTTGAATATTAATCGCGATTATCAAAAAAAGAAAGAAAAAAGGAAATATCGTGTATTAATTTTATAAAAGAATTTTGTAAAGTGCAATATTAAAAAGGTACATATGGAGATATCTTTTCATTATTTCAATGTATAATTAATTTTCTTTTTTTTTTTTTTTTTTTTTTTTATTTGAATATTATTACGATAAAAGAAAAAAAAAAGAAGGAGGAAAAAAAACAAGCAATTCTGTATTAACTCTATAAAAGTGTTTTCAAACGCAATTTTAAATGCATATAGGGTATCTTGATTATTTCGATATATTAATAATTTCTTTATTCGAATATTATTATGATTAAAAAAAAAAAAAATATATATATATATATATATACATATATAAGAAAAAGAAACAAAGTGGAATCCCAAACGTAGTCAAAATTCTACTATTAGTTCGTCTCTTGTCAGTGATTCTATAATGCTAGCTAACAAAGAAAGTTCAACGTCATAGAACGAACGCCGTGGGAGCTTTTGCTAGTCAAAAAGCGGAAGTTTGGTTAACTTCAAAATTGATATATCCCAACGGAAGGCCCCGTTTGATCGTCAAATATGAATTTTCGCGGAACGTTAGTTAATATGGTCGCTTGGTATGCGTCTAACCACGAAAGAACTTCGTTTTCACGATAATGTACTCTTTGGATCTTGTATATTAATGCGAGGAATAGGTTTGCGATCGATACCTTAGAAAAAATATTTACATAGCCTTATAATATTTTTTTTTCTTCTTTTTTTCTCTCTAGTTAATAAACTTCAAGTCAGCCCCAAAAATTTTTTTTTATCGTCGCATCGTTCGATCCACCATTGTGACATTAATTAATCTTACACCGTCTACCTTTCCTTACTTCTTTCTCTTTCTTTTTTTATTTCTTCTTTTTTTTTCTTCGTCTTTTTTCTCTTTTTTTTTTTTTTCTTTTTCTTTCGTTATCGTAGAAAATTTCACAATGCATTCTAGTTACACGCTCTCCTCAATATTTTCTCATATGCATTTTATAAAGAGGAACGAGTTGACACACACCTAGCAAGGTTTATAAATCGTTCTTAGAGAATGCCTTGAAAGTTTAATACCAAAATGATAATATACATTCGAGTTTTGTTTCGAGTCTTACAACAGTACTACTACACGTTATTTCAAAGTTGAAACACGGCATCGCTTGGTCATTGGTCTCGGTAAAAAGAAATTTTTCTATGTATATTAGTAAGATTACCATTATTTGCATTGACGAAGAAAAATGTTACCTTTGCGCTTGATACTCTTTTCGTATCGTCAGTCACGACTCGATGAAAGATCA
Source organism: Vespa mandarinia (assembly GCF_050613455.1). Taxonomy (NCBI): domain Eukaryota; kingdom Metazoa; phylum Arthropoda; class Insecta; order Hymenoptera; family Vespidae; genus Vespa; species Vespa mandarinia. The sequence goes on along the minus strand of NC_140822.1, from coordinate 3,033,237 downwards.
CGTACAAAATTTTAATTTCTTTCCTTCTTTACGTGAGGGATTAATCGATAATCGATTTCTTCGATTATCGATGGTCACTATGATAAACTTTTCTAATACCTTTTATTTTCTTTCTCGTTTGGAATACGTGACATTGTAAGTGAATTTAAAGTTCTTTTTCTTTCTCCATTTTTTTCCTTTTTCTCACCCTTTCTCTTTTCTTTTCTTTTCTTTTCTTTTAATAAGAATATATATATATATATATATATATATATATATATATATATAAGAGAAAGAGAGTGAGAGAGAGAGAGAGAGAGATCTCATATGGAAATTCTAGCATATTTCACTTACGAAGAAAATCGCAAATCGATCGATGGTGGAATTGAATTCCGTCCAATTACTTTTCGATAAAGGCCCGACTTAATATGTATAAGAAAGTTAGCTCGTTAAATAGTCATAAGAAATAAATTGAATTTTTGTTAATGTCATATCGTGGATAACAATTTTAAAAGTTATATTCCCTATATTCGACATTTTTTAAGAAATTATTTTATATAATAAGTTTGAATCCCGTAGGGAGAATGATGAATGAGAGGGATTTGTTATTGAAAGAAAAGAAAAGAAAAAAAAAAATAAAAAGGAGAAAAAAGAGAAAAAGAAAGAACTTGTATAAAATTAAATGATAAATTGAGAGGAATGCACATAACTCGTTATTCCCTTTGATAACACGTTATTAACAGAAGTAACGCTGATGCAATTTAAAAGGATTTATCTAAATCTCCCAAACGTAAATCTCATCTTCTATTATTTCCTTTTACGTTCATTTCGTGAAGTAGTCTCGAAACAAAAGCCGACTCTTTTTTTACTAATAACATTTCTGTGAAGAAAAGAAAAGAAAGAAAAAAGAAAAGGAACGGAAGAAAAAGTAACAACAACAAGAACAACAACAACAAAGTTCATTAAAAAAAAAAAAAAAAAAAAAAAAAAAAAAATTCTTGAGAATAGAGTTAATAGAATTTTTAAAAGAAAATCGTAATGCTCTTAAATGTAAGCATTAAAGTTAGAATTTTGTTTGATCGAACTATTATCAAAGCAAATCCGAAGTGGGTGGATAGTTAGAGAAGTAACACAAGCCAATACCGTACTGTCATTAGCAGTGGGAAGTAGAAGTAATTGCGGGAAACCTAGAGAGATGTTTCAGATTGATCGTTAACAATGTAATTAAACTATCCATTACCACAAAAGCGGCCAATGTACATCTGCCTCTGTCGTTCCTACGATATTCATTCGCATGATATTATCCATAAGAAATTATTCAGTTATATAAATTTATAAAATATTATTAGTTAATTATTAAAAGTTAACGGGGTTTAATTTAATAATAATTTTACGTATATATATATATATATAAATTGAAAAATGAAAGGAGTTTAAGAATTAAAAATGGCAATGAATTAAACGACTATTATAGAAAATTAATTAATACAAAAAGATCAATACATATCGGAATCATTGAAACGAGAAAAGCAATTGTAGCATTGACTAAATTAAATCAACAATCTCATATAACAAATCAACAATGTTCTATTATGAATAATAATAATTATAATAATATAATATATATGATATATTATTAACAGTATAACGATAATTTTTATATATATATATATATATATATATATATATATATATAAAATATCGAAGAACATTGGGAAATTGATGAAATTACATTTTAATGATATAAACATTGTAATAATAATTACAATTTCATTATCCCGTAATTAATTTCTTTTAGATTTAAAGGAAAGATAGAGATGATTAGAGGTTGGACAAACTGAGTACCAATGTATATACGTAACATCGTTGTTTACCCCAAATTACATGCAACGTACTACGTCCTACATACACGTTGCAATCTCCTCGAAGCACGACATATGCAACTTGCAAATGCGGTTACGCGTTATTAGGATGTTTGACGAACTATGGTATAACCACGAGGGAAGAATTAGGTCGTCGTAATCTTTTTTTTTTTCTTTTTTTTTTTTTTTTGTTAATTAACGTTGTTTATATTTCATTATAAAATACATATTGAATTATATTCATTCTCTCTCTTTCTCTCTCTCTCTCTCTCTCTCTCTGTCTCTCTGTCTCTCTCTCTCTCTCTCTTTTCTTTCTTTCTCTCTCTCTTTCTCTTTTCCTCCGCACATATACGTTTTTCTATAAATTTGATCGATTTCAGATATCTACCAGAATCCAAAAAGAAATTGCCGCTGTGACTTTTCGGTCCCGTGAAAATGCAATTTCATTTCGGCGTGTGCGATTTGACTCTTGGTAAACGAGTTCCGTAAGCTTGGTAATCTTTCGGGTTGCTTTTATGGACTACCCCGAAGTCTGTTCTCCGAGCGAGAGAGATAGATAGAATGAGAGAAAGAGAGAGAGAGAGAGAGAGAGGGAGAGAGAGAGAGAGAGAAAGAGAGAAGAAGACGTAAACTTGCCCGGGGAGAATGAGAATGTACGTGGCTACGATAGGAAGAAAGAAGTTTGTCGATCGAACGAAAGGAAAATCGTTTTCTCTTTTCCTCTTTTTTTTTCTTTTTTTTTTTTTTTTTTTTTTTAGGAGAAAAAGGCGGGGGGGGGGTGGCGGACGAGGGGAGGAAGGAGGGAGGATACGGTGGACCGTTCGTTGATCGGGAAAGAATTTCGCCAAATAAGAAAAGTTTTTTAAAGGCGGCTAATTATGTTCTTCTTTCCTTCTTTTTATCTCTCTCTCTCTCTCTCTTTATTTCTCTTTCTCTCTCTCTCTTTTTATTTTTCTTTCTCTCTTTCTTTTTTTATCTTTTTCTTTTTTTCTTTCCTTTCGTAAATATAATGTTATATACTCGTATTCGTGTTTATAATCTGGCTAAGAGAGATTTCTTTGAGACATGGGACTTGTTGTTATTTGTAAATCGTCAATTGAAATAAAATCGACATTTAGAGTGTTCAATAAATTCTTACTCCCTATCGAAAGTGCGAACTGTAACGATTATTCATTTATAGTCTTTCACGTTCGACAGCTATGGGTAAAGTTTACTTAGCCGGTTTGCTCTCATTGTTGAGTATGGGGTTCGATGAGATGGGAGTTACACGGGAGAGGGTTGAGAAAGAGAGAGAGAGAGAGAGAGAGAGAGAGAGAGAATAGATCGATAGGAGGGAGACAAGTTTCTCTGTTAACATTGTTAACCATACAATCCTAAGCCGAGTCTCTCTATGCAACGCGACGAGTATAGTGAGTGAGAAAATACACTCGAAATTCGTAAGTTCTACAAATTAGTTCGTATCAGAACGAAGCTTGCTTCTACGTTTGTAACAACTCCGTTTTCAAATGCCGTAGTTATATTGAAACGAGAATTAAGTAGCGTAAGTAAACTTTTCGCAATGAGAATTTTCTTACAAAATATCAAGTAATATATATATATATATATATATATATATATATATATATAATAATTTACAAATATATTTCTTGATCCTGTTATTGATAGTTATTCGACAAATCGATATTGAAATCGTATATCGCGATTACTTTATTGAACAAACGATTCGATCGGATATAATTAAAAAAATTCGTAACATTATTAGATTAAATGCGACAATTGTATGTCTGAATCAAAGGAAACACAATTTGAAAAATATATAATTTCGTTAAATTGACAGAAATTGTTATGAAAAAAAAAAAAAAAAAAAAAAAGAAAAGTATAGATATATATAAATACGCATTCAAATGTATTTATTTTGTATCCATCATAACCAGATGAATAAGTAAATTGATTCGGATAATACGGGCAAATTGACTCTCTATTTGCAAAAAGAAAAAAGCAACAAAAAACAAAACAAAACAAAAAAAAAAATACATCATAGATGATCTATTTATTTTATTACCGTAATAATTTGTATTGTACCTGTATGAACGTCATTTTAACAAATTGATATTGAAATCGTATATCGAGTATTATTTTGCCTCAACAGAGGTGTCGATGTGATATCATTAAAAAAAAAAAAAAAAAAAAAAAAAGAAGAAAGAAAAAAAAAAGGAATAAAAAAGAAAGAAGAATTCATAAAACCATGAGATTAAATACGAAAATCGTTTATTAATTTCGATCACCTTGATAACGACGATGACAAAGTATAATGACGCGTCTATTCTCAACACGTATGCGGGCCACTAACAATCGTTAATTGTCGCAAACGTTGTAATCTCGTTGGATGATTGGGTGGTAAACATCCGACGGATTTCGCCCAACACCGCTACTAATGCTCTTGTAAACGTGTCCCGAATACGACACGCCGTGATTTTACTCTCGGTTTACGATAGACGTGGTTGAACGAAGTGCGTAGCTAGCTGCGCACGATGAAACGTTTGTTCGCTTTGTATTTTGAACGATTTCGCTCGAATACACGGATTGCTCCCATTATCCGGGACAAATAGAGAGAAAGTAGGGTACATTGGTGGAAAAGAAGAAAGAAAAAATAAAAAAAGAAAAAAAAAAAAAGAAGAAAAAAAGAAAAGAACGGGGGAGGGGGTGGGGGGAAAGAATACAACAACAAAAAATAGTACGTATCGAGCAGAAAGATAATAATTCTTACGCGTTCTCGCGCTTACCGTTGATCGATGATGATGATTGCAAAAAAAAAAAAAAAAAGAAAAAAGAGAGAAATAATAAGAAGGAAGAAAGAAAGAGAAAAAAAGAAAGGACGACTCGCGTCGACTTAATTATAAATAATTATTTCCCCTTTATCGTCATTACGAATGATAATAATTATTATTCACGGTTATTAAATGAATTGAAAATGATTTAAAATGATTTCCTGAAAATAATTGATTGTTTTATCTTTAATCGGATAATACATGAGTGTAAAATATCATATAAAGTATAAAAGTAGAGTCGGGGCTTGTATCGGATCGATAAATCCCAGTGCCTCGACTCATCGAGCTAGCAATTTATAAATGTCAAAACGTATCACGAAAATAAGCGAAAAGGCAAGCGAGGAAGCAGGCAAGCTAGCGAACAAGCAAGCAAGCAAGCAAGCAAGCAAGGAAGGAAAGAAGGAAAGGAAGAAAAGGAAGGAAGGAAGGAAGGAAGGAAGTACAGAAACCTTCTAGTCGTATACACTCGTGACGATCTTCATCGTACCTTCCTCGTCTAAATCGTCTGTTTCTTTCTCTCTTTCTCTTTCTCTCTCTCTCTCTCTCTCTCTCTCTCTCTCTCTCTCGCTTGCTCACTCGCTCGCTCTCTGCCCCCTTTTTTCTTTTTCATTCACACAGAAAGGAAAAGCTCAGCATCGCTGGAACCCACTCGCGAAAGGTAGTAGATTTAGCTAGGTCGAAAAAGACGGTCGGAATCGATCGGACCTCTTAAGAACGAATCACAAGCGTTTCGAGAGCAATATCTGCAATGGCCAGCCGCGAAAATACGATTGCATTTGTGCTGCCTTTCGGCAAGTTAGGTTAGCCTTTAGACGACGAAATTTTCTCATTCCTTTCTTTCAAACTTCTTATAACATTTCTTTTTTTGTTACATTTCGTTTCTACTTTTCTTCTTTTATTTATTTCTTTCTTTTTTTTTTTTTTTTTTGATTCTTTTTTCTCTTCTTTTTCTTTCTTTCTTTCTTTCTTTCTTTCTTTCTTTCTTTTTTTTTTTATTCTTTTTTTCTTGCGCCCCCTGAGTATTCTTTTCTTTTCTTTCTCAGGAGGTTACTCGATATCAAATTGAAGTAGGTAGATAGGTAGCACTCTCTTAGGATCCTTCACTCACACTATCAACCTTTTTTTCTTTTTCTTCTTCTTCCTCTTCTTCTTTTACTATTACTACTACTACAACAACTACTACTATTACTACTATTACTTCTACTTCTTTTACTTCTTCCTCCTCCTCTTCTTCTTCTTCTTCTTCTTCTTCTCCTTCTTTTTCTTCCCCCTCTTACCCTATCCTTCTCTGACTAAGTATAAGTATATATATATAGTTGGCCTAACGCCGCGTTGCACTTGGCAATCCAACGTGTAACAGAGTTCCGCGAATGGTGGATCCATTTTGATGGTAGTTTCGTTCCGCGCAAGTAATTTCAAAGGCTGCTAGATCTCTCGAGAAGGTGGAAGAAGAAGAAGAAGAAGAAGAAGAAGAAGAAGAAGAAGAAGAAGGGATACGTAGAAACGAGCTCGTGGGATTAAGGGACGATTGGGGGAAGGGTTTTCGAGAGTGCTGCGAGATGAGAAGCAGAGCCTGCCTTTTCCTTCTACTTTGCTATATACCGTGTAAGCAGTTCCTCTTGATTTACCGTCAGCCATATTTATCTAGTAATTAAGTACGAATTACCGAGCGTTTTCCATTGCTGATACACATTAAAGAAAGAAATAGAGAGAGAGAGAGAGAGAGAGAGAGAGAGAAGAGACGTATGGAATGTATATTCGTAAATACGTGTATGTGTGTGCGTATGTATATATGTGTGTTGTTTACTTGTATTATAGAAACTATATTTAACAGATAAAACGACTCATTTGGAGTAAATTGACTCGCATGGACTCTGCACTAAGAGTATTTCCTAGTAATGTGTCCTTGGATAATACCATTTATGAGATTATGTTCTTCTAATTGCACGTAGTTGAATCTATCGAATATATACGTGTGTTGTACATCAAGCGGATTATTTTATCGTATTTCCAACTACGTAAATTATTAGAAAAATTTCAATTACACGATTTAAAATATGATAAACATTCTATCCATGATTCTTCTAATAATCATTTATCAATGATTATGATCGAAATGATTCATATTAATTAATTTACATTTGTTATTGGACGAGAAGAAAATGTTGTTATATGAATAAATTGAAAGGAAGGTGGCAAATTCTATTTGACACTTTTCATTATTTTTCGAGAAATTATACGTTTCAAAGAAATTTTTTTCACTTTTCTTACGAATAAGCTAACTCTTCCTTTTTTTGTCCTTCAATTCGTATCCAATTAATCATCGAAGCCATCATTAGTCGTGTCAGAAGGAAGTGTCTATAAAGGAGAGGTGGGGGGATGTGGAGGAAAAAAGACAAAAAAACTTTTGGTGCTGATGATGGTAATGTAGAAGAGAAAAGAATGAAAAAAAAACAAAACAAAAAAAAAACAAAAAGAAGGAAACGATGAATGAAAATATCGTGTAGTGTATGCGTAAATACGTGAATTAAATAAAACTGATATACTACTTAAAAAAAAAAAAAAAAAAAAAATAAAAGAGCGAGCGAGAGAGAGAGAGAGAGAGAGAGGAAATCCATTCATAAAAGAACAAATGGCAGGACAATATTCGAAAAGTGCTCGATGAAAGAACGTATCCTTTCTTAGTTGTAAAATTATTTTATGACGAATGACATCGTCAAAGTAACATTTTCATTACCACATTGAAAAATAGAAGTGAAAGAGATGAATGAGCGAGAGAAAGAGAGAGAGAGAGAGAGAGAGAGAGAAAGAGAAACAGAGAGATGGAGACGCGTTACGTTGAATGAGGACAATCGAGCAAAGCTCGGACTGCCAAGAACTACAGGGGGTGGTTGTAAATCAACAAACATAGTAAATCAACGAAACTTTCTTCTCCTGAAACATATTCGGAGATTCTCATGGAAAGGTCCTTTCCATTTATCCGTTTGCGGAAGTGTTTTAAAATTTTTCTTTCCTTTCTCTTTGTATTATACCAACGTACGTATGTATATATGTATTATATTTTATCAAAACTTGCACACAGACACATATGTGGTATATATACAATATATATATATATATATATATATATATATATATATATATATATATATGTATATGTATGAACTTAACCATTTTTCTCTTACTCTTTTCTTTTTGTTTTATTTATTTATCAAATAATTTCCTTATCAATACTTCGAAAAAAAAAATAAAAAAACAGAAATATATATATATATATATATATATATATATATATATATATATAATTTATCGTTATAAAGGAAAAAATATTTAATTTATTTTTGTCACTTATTTATTGTATCATTCGAATTGATTGTCAGGAAATAATTTTTCACGATAGAAGGAAATAAAGTAAAAGGTGATAACTAATATAATTGAAAGAAAAGTTAATACGGTGCCATCTTGATAATATAAATCCGCGTATATTACTCTAGACCGTTTCATCGATACGTAAAACTATTATATCAAAGCTGAAAGGAATGAAACTTCTATTTCTCTATATTTCTCT
>NC_140822.1:3015000-3020000 GCF_050613455.1 Vespa mandarinia | reverse complement strand
AATTTAAAATTATTGTTTTTTTTTTTTTTAGCATTATTAAATAAATCTCATTGTTTCCCCTTAGTTAGACCAAAATTCTTAGGAGACCAGACTTATTTGCTCGATGAGATAAAAGTGAAAGATAGAGATAAAGAGAAAGACAAAGACGGAGAAAGAGAGACAATGAGAAAGATATATATATATATAAAGATATATATATATATATATATATATATATATATATATATATATAGTTAGAGAAGAGAGTTGAGCTCATTGTCATCGTCATTGTGTGATTAGACTTACCTATCGCGTCGCGTTACGTCTCTAAAGGAGAATCCCGAATGATCTTGCTAGCTGTTATGTCGTTGTACGCCCGGATAGAACTTAACGCGGCCCGTCAAGCTATGCAAATAAGGGATCCTCCGGGGTATAACGCGGGTGAGAAATTGCGTATGACGAACTACCGGCACCACTTTCATCACCAATATTCTGCCTCTCACTCTCTCTCCCTCCCTCCCTACCTCCCTCTCTCCCTCCATCCTCATAGATTTATTCCATTCGAAGATTCAAATTCGTATAAGTTGACATAGAAAGCGTATATTTACACGCTTGTTCATGTTCGTCGAAATTTTTCGTATTTAATATTCACCGAATCGTGAATTAATCAAATTATACAAATAAATAAATAAAAGATTTGAACAGTTGGTCAATGATTTCAATATAAATATTACTTGTATTCAATATAAATACTACTCGTCCGGATTATTCTATTTATATATATATATATGTGTCTATGTGTGTGTGTATGTATGTGTGTAAAGAGTATAAGTATAAGTTGTTGATTTTAAATATTAGCTAGATATTAACTTCTTAAATAAATCCACTATACGGGTGGTCGATAAAGAAAAACGGAATGGTTGGTATTATACGAGGAGACTTTACTATAGTAAATATTTTATCGATAACACGATGGAAAAGCTTTTGAGTTTTACGTTGACGATAGGCAGATATAAAAGCTTCTTGTAATAATCCGACGTTTCCTGAAATATTTAAAAATCATTATATATATATATATAATAAGTTAATAAATAATACTGCCTGTTACGTCGTACCTGTTAATGTCATGTTCGAAATAAATGTGATAGGAAAGATGAGATAGAAAAGAATACGAGTAGACGTATCACAGGATATCCTAAGATAGTTCCCGAGTTTCTTTTCGAAAAGATATCAGAAGTTGGTAGAGAGGCTTATCTTTCTTTCGGCGAGAAAACCGAGAAGGAAAATGCCACTTTAGCTGCCATGAATCCTGACCATCGTTGTCGTGAAAAAAGAATAGGGTACTCGTAAATCGTTCAAATTTCTCTTATATTTTTTGAAAATTTTCTCTTTCCGATCGCTCTACTTCTCTTTTTTTTTCTTTTTTTTTTTTTTTTCGTATCATAAACGAAATCATTTCGAACAATTGCGAGAGGTGTTTGTGCGACGGTGAAAATAAAAAAAAAAAAAAAAAGAAATACAAACAACAACAAAAAAGAAAATAGAAATTTATCGCTAAAAATTTTTTTAACCAAGTGTATATATATATATATAATACATAAGAGTATCTATGTATCTGGAATGATTATTGCAAGAGAGAAAGAGAGTAGGGGTATATATATATATAGATAGAAAGATATATATATATATATATATATATATATATATATATATATATATATAGAGAGAGAGAGAGAGAGAGAGAGAAAGTTTAGAAAAATATTTTAATTAACGAGATTGGTTAGAAGTTTCCATTCGAAAAAAAAAATTTACATTCCATTCCTTTTTTTTATTTTTTTTCCACGAGCAATCAACGATAATTAACTGTTCGAAAACGACTCCTCTTTTCAGTATCCTTTCCGAAGAAAAGAAAAAACAAAAAAAAAAAAGAAAAAGAAGAAAGAAGAAAGAAAGAAAAATGAAAAGAAAAGAAGAAAAAAGGGAAAGAAACGAGTAACCAATTTCGAAGTTCCATTTGATCGTTCGTAAGGTCATTCTCTCTCTCTCTCTCTCTCTCTCTCTCTCTCTCTCTCTCTCTCTCTCTCTCTCTCTCTTTAGTAGCCATCCCTTCGACCATTAATTATTCACTTTGATTACTTTTATTACATCCGCGAGGATTTCGTCCCGGGTTTTCCTGTTTTTATCCGCGGAAAGAGAATCTCCCGCTGATCAATACGGAAAAAAACGTTAAGCCGAGGGGATCCTAGAGGAGAGAAAAGATTTAGCCAATCCGTAAAACCGGGACAAAGTTTGTCCTTTCATAAAGAGAAGGAAAACTGGACGCCATCGAGATATATATATATATGTGTGTGTGTGTGTGTGTGTGTGTGTGTGTGTGTGTGTGTGTGTGTGTGTGTGTGTATGAAACCATTCGAGGGATCATTCCGCAATTCCATAAAAATTCTCTCTCTATCGTCATCACGTGAGATTCTATCCTATGAGATAGTTGGTAGGACTAAGAGGGAGAATGATACGCTGGAATTGTATCCTTCAATACGTCTTTCGAGTTACGAAAAAAATTTTGCCCCCTGAAAAGAATTTCTTTGATTATTTAAATGCAATTTGTACAAGAAAGAAGTGGAGACTTCTTTTTTCTATCCTCTCCCTTCTCTTTTTTATTTTTTTTTTTTGCTTTCTTTCTTTTTCGTTTTTTCTTTTTTGTTTTTTTTTCTTGTCCTTTCTTATCTTTTCTTTTCTCATCTCTTTTTTCTTTTTCGCATTTCATTCTCAAAGAAAAAAAAAAAAAAAAAAAAAAAGAAAAAAAAATTCACAATCGTGTCGTCGCACATATTTCTACATAAGTAATTCCCTTATAATAATTCCGTAAGTAATTCCCTTTACTTTTCTAAACGAACTTTGTCCAGTTATATATTTTTATTATTATTTCTATTAAAGGTAGCCGATAAATTTGGTACTTCCATTGTCACGATTTTTCCCATTCCCCCACCCTACCACCCCCGCCCACCCACTTTTGGATTTCTTTGCTTTTCTTCTCCTCTCTTTTTTTTTTTGTCCTTTTCTTTTCTTTTCATAACTCGTAACGTAACGTGCGAGGACAACGCAGGTAATAAAAGGGGGAAAAAAAAAGAAAATAAAAAAACGAATTAAGTTGAAATTGAAATGACGATGGACACGCGATCATCCACCGTCGTCCCTCCTCTCTTTCCCACCCCTACCCACCCCGCCCTACCCCGCCCTCGTCCTTACGAAAAAGGACGGTCCTCTATGAAAATTACTAACTACACTCGTTAAGATAGCCGTCGATGTAGAACTCATGCGAATAACGTGATATACAATCGTTCTCACTGTTATTACTCCATCCCTTCCATCTCTACCCCTCACTCTTACACTTCTTTTGCATTTCACCCCACTCGTCCCCCCCCCTCGTCGTCGTCGTCGTCGTCGTCCTCCTCCTCCTCCTCCTCCTCCTCCTCCTCCTCCTCCTCCTTTCCGATTCGTTCGATGCAATCACTCTTTACAAGAGCTTAGAACGTTTGGTCGTCTCGTTTGGCCCAAGTGAATTTACGAGGACGGACTCGAAAAGGTTAACGCGAACGAGGAGAATTAGATTTCGATCATAATACATTGGGTCGTTATCTATACCATTAAGCCAATCGTTCGGACGAACTTTCTCCCGATTATCTCGTTCCATGACGTAGATAGTAACAATGGATCGAACGATCCAGATCGATAGATCGATCAATCTTTCAATTCTGGTATATATATATATATATATACATCATTGATACAAACAGTTCTTCAATATCAAACTCGTTCGTTTCGTTCTCCTTGAAATTCCCAGAAGGAGGAGAACTTCGTTGTATTACTTTAGAAACTGAAATAAGGAAAATCTTCGTGAGAAAAGATCGATCGATTTGGATTTTTTTTTTTTGTTTATTTCTTTATTTTTTTATTCTTTTTTTTTTTTTTTAATTCTTCTTCTTCTTTTTTTCTTCTTTTTGTTGTTGTTGTTGTTGTTGTTGTTGTTGTTATATCAAGATCTATCTTAAACGTTATATATAATGAGATTTATTTACTGAAATAAAAATGTAAGCGAGGAGAGAAGATAAAGAATGAAGAAAAAAATGTGAAAGAAAAAGAATGAGTATGAGAGAGAGAGAGACAGAGAGAAAGAGAGAGAGAGAGAGAGAGAGAGAGACAGAGAGAGAGAAAGAGAGAGATGAAAAAATATGAAGATGAGAGAAAATATGGGATTCACGTGATATCATGTCCATTATTCGTCCATTTTTCGTGAAAGCCCGCGATCCTCGTCTATGGAAATCGTGTTTATCCTTAAAATGTGCCAACGTAGCACATTCGTCTTGGTCGTCCCTTGTGTATAAGACAAGGATATCTAATACACGTAAGAATCTCAAAGATATATATCTTCTAGAAAAAGAAGAAACCCTCTCTCTCTCTCTCTCTCTCTCTCTCTCTTTCTCTCTCTATCTATCTCTATCTCTCTTTGTCGTGGCTCGCGATTTCGAGTCGTGGAATTCTTTGAGACAGCTCGAATCCGTACCAGACTCCCATAATTTCTTCTTTCTACGTGGTGAAAGCTCGGGATTGCTTCGACGAGAAAAAGGAAACGTTTAGGGAACTCATTCCTCTCAGATGTGAAAGAGACAGTCGAGAATATCTTTCTCTCTCTCTCTCTCCCCCTCCCTCTATCTCTCTTTTTCTCTTTCTCTTTCTCTTTCTCTCTCTTTCTATCTATCTCGAGCGATATATTTTTGAATTACGACTTTTCCACATCCGTGAAAATAGGAAGAGAATGTATCGGTTTAAAAAGAAAAAAAAAAAAAAAAGAAAAAACTGTCCAAGATTTTTACCGGCCTGTAATCCTTCGTAATTTTTCTTTTTTTTTACTTCATAATAATATGTCTTGTAATATCAAACGAACGGAATCCTCTTACTTAATGCAAAAAAGAATTTCGACGGAAATTTTTCATCAGGTTGTTGATTAATAACTTTTGAAAAAA
>NC_140822.1:2937500-3005000 GCF_050613455.1 Vespa mandarinia | reverse complement strand
GCAATAGCTGCATTAAGGTCGTACGAGTTAGCGAGTATGTATGGTTACTACATATGTGTGTATGTGTGTGTGTGTGTACATGTGTCTGGATTGGTATATACAAACGCTAGTATGAAAGAAAGAGAGAGAGAGAGGGAGAGAGAGAGAGAGAGATAAAGACCATACGCGTTAATGTTAATACGTTGCTCGCTTGTGTCGAGGCCCAAGGCAAAACGACCCAAAGAACTTTTGCATAGAATAAGAGTAAGAGAAACTGAAGGAGATGGTTCAGAAACAACCCCAGTCCAGCAGCCTTATCGACCTTATGCGCAAGACTGAATTCTTTATACGGAAATAATGACAATCGTGTAACGAGCTTCATCCAGTTTCTTTCTCTCTCTCTCTCTCTCTCTCTCTCTCTCTCTCTCTCTCTCTCTCTTTCGCCCTTTTTTGCACTCTAACGTTCATGGAAATAAAAGAATGTTGCCACTTCGTTAAAACCCTTGACGTTTATTGCTCTTGCTTTTGAACGTATCGAATAAATAAAAAGTTCTTTTCTCTTTTTCCTTTTTTCTTTTTTTTTCTTCTTCTTCTTCTTCTTCTTCTTCTTCTTCTTCTTCTTATTCTGAAAATTTTGTTAATTTTTCATTCACAATTAAAAGTCGAATGAAAGGATTTCACGCGTTATGTAGAACTTCTTAAGGAGGTAGATCTCGTTCCTTATTTTTCTTTTCTTTTTTTTTTTTTTTCTTTTTTTCTTATTCTTCATTCAGAGGGATGGGGAGGAAGTCGTGGGGAAGGGGGTGGGGGAGGGGGATGGAACGAGATAGTTCGTAAAAAGTAATTTTGCAGCTTCTTAAAATCGAGTAATTGATTAATCAACTTAAACGTAGTTATCGTGGTATTCCGCGAGATAACACGCTTTAACTTCTTAACGATCTTCACTTTACCTTATACACGATGAAGGCTAGTGTTCATTTCGGAATAATAAATTACGTCGCGTCAGATTGGCTTTTAAATCGCTGCTACCAAAAAAAAAAAGAAAAGAAAAAAAAAGAAAAAAGAAAAAAGAAAAAAAAAAGACAAGGAAAGAAAGAAGAAAAAAAAGTAAAAAAAGAAACGAGAGAAAAAAAAAACATGAAAGAAACAAGAAAATTAAGGTGTTAATGTTCATCTAATAAATGTAAATATAATATTTGTTCGATTATATAAAAATTAATTTTAAATTGAATTGAATTCATTCAATCGATAATAAATATATATATATATATATATATATATATATATATATATATATATTTAATCGCGTAATATCGTCGAATCGAACGACGATCATTATCTTTATTAGTTACAGAGAATGACAATAAGATAATTGAAATTTTGTTTATCATTTATGTATATATCTGTATGTCTAACTACTTACGATAGATATGTCATATAGAATGGAAAAGAAAACAATGGGGTTCTACTTGTTTATCACAAGAGACGTTGAGCTTGGCAGTCGTTTGGCAAACGTGACCAAGCGCGGACATGAATATTAACGATCGTGGTTAACCATGTAGATAGAGATACCAAGCATAATGGTAAGTGCCAGTATCAGTGAATATATATATATATACGATAATAATATGTATCTACTTATATAGGATCAATTGAAATCTCAGTAGTATTATTATTATTGTTATTATTATTATTATTATTATTCTTATTATTATTATTATTATTATTATTATTATTATTATTATTATTCTTTTCAATTAAACGATAAAGCGTACAATTTAGAATTAAAATTAGCCAATTTCATAAAATCTTTGGTAAGATTTTAATATTATTATATATGTATAGATCGTAAAAGTAAGCGAACAATTAGCGAAATGTGTTCGGAGCTCGTTAACGAAGAAATGAAATTGGTAGTTCTCTAATTAGCAGTACCAGTAACAGTGTTATCGTTTTTATGATAATGAATCGTATCGAGCTTTGAAAGGAGCCTACGTACATTATCATCTCGTGTGAGTCAAAAGAAAGAGACAGATAGATAGATAGATAGATAGATAGAGAGAGAGAGAGAGAGAGAGATAGATTTTCTTTAAAATCTGAATTCGTGTGACTAACTCATAGAAGGAAAACAATCTTTGCTTGATAAAAATTAAGAATTAATAAGGAAATAACGAAACAATAAACATAGAGAAAGAAGGAAAAAACAAATACGTAGATAAAGAAGGGAAAGGATAAAAAAAAAAAAAGAAAAGAAGAAAGAAAAACAGAAAGAAAGAAAAATGTTAATCGAAAATCGGACTCGATTCTTCAAGCTTGGCTTCGCTTTACTCTTTCTGCAACCAAAGAAATGCATTCTGATGTAATTAAAAGCGATCAACGTAAAACCCTTAGAAAATATATTAAAAGTAGAAAGAGAAAGATTAAGAGAGAAGGAAAGAGAGAAAGAGAAAGAAAGAGAGTCCTTTTGCTAAGGACGGAAAGCATTCTCCACTATAATTACCTTGTTTGCATACGGCTGTAGTTCGTTTGTGGTTTCATTGTTCCAAAAAGAGTAGACAGAGACAGAGAGAGAGAGAGAGAGACAGAGAGAGAGAGACAGACAGACAGACAGACAGACAGACAGACAGGGAGAACAAAAAAAAGCAAAAAAAAAAAAAAAGAAAAAGCAAAAGAGTCGGAGTTCAAAGCGCAAAAAACCGCACGAAGGCTCTCATACTTTCGATTCTATCGATCGTTATCTCGAGGTGGACCTGGAATTTTTCGAAATCTGCAAACGTTTGTTGGGATGAATTGTTGGGGTCATGGAGTGGAAATATAGGGGTGGGAGGACGGGGTGGAACAGCGTGGGAAAAGGGAGGAGGGTGGGAGGGAGGATTGGGATGTACGTACAAAAAGAAATAAAAAATAAAAAAAATAATAAAAAAAAAGGAAAATCGATCAACTAGCTACTGGAAAGCTCCGGGACTCGATTTTGGGAGGGAGGGGGTGGGGAGGGGTGGAGAATAAAAAGGAGAAAAATGGAAAACAAAAAAATATAAAAAGAAAAAAAAAATCGGAAAAAGCTGTCCAGCCAACTCGCACTTTTTTTTTTTTTTTTTTTTTTTTTTTTTTTTTTTTTTCTTTCTTTTTTTTTTCCTTTTTTTTCTTTTTTCTTTTCAAGACATGTATAAAAAGTTCTTTCGTTATAGTAAAACTCGTGTGAATTTTAATTCGCACGAACGTTCACATAATTCCATATATATATATATATTTACATACATATGTATATATATATATATATATATATATATATATATATATATGTAGAGGGATAAACGAGGTGTCATTATCACTTTTTGCAAACCGAGTTCGGTACATTTATCAGACGTCGTCTTTTTCACGTTTTACGATGTTACAGAAACGGAGCCGAAACGAATATTGCAACGAATGGTAATCATCCCCTATTTCTTACTTGCCATCTACGACTAGTTTTTCAAATTTTTCCTCCCAACCATTTTACATATGTATTTATCAAATTTCAATCTACGAATGTTCTACCTCTCATCCTCCACCGTGCCTCCCATCCTCCTTTCTTCCCACCCGCCACCTTTCCCACCTCTCTCCGCCCCCTACACTAACCCCCCCCCGGTCTCATAATATATTTCCTCCACTGTAAAAATTTCGTATAAATTGCTTCGGAAAACTCGGCGAAACTCGATGTAAACATAATAAATCGATTTGATATAGAAAAAAAAAAAAAAGATAAAAAGAAAGAAAGAAAGACACAAAGAGAGAGAGAGAGAGAGAGAGAGAGAGAGAGAGAGAGAGAGAGAGGGAGAGAGAAAGAAAGAGTTGTCTGAATTTTTTACAAATAGAAAGTGTCGACGTTTCAACAGATATTAATGATAATATTAATGAGATTATTATTCGAAAGATTATGAAAACTAATGTCATTATTTCTCATTGAATAATAAGCCAATCAAATTTGTTATTCGATAAGTATGTATATATATATATATATATACATGATATTTTCTTTCTCTTTCTCTTACACTTTGGTTCTTGCACTTACTCATTCTCTCACTCATTCTCCCTCTCTCTCTCTCTCTCTCTCTCTCTCTCTCTCTCTCTCTCTCTCTCTATCCTTCACTGAACTATAAAGTACGACAATATCCTGGCAAAGCATTAACGTGATCTGTGTAAGCAACGTGAGGGCCTGACTACCATATGCTACGCTATGCACTACCACGTTTCTACCTACTGACACATAAATAATGCAAAACGCTCCTAAAACCAAGCCGTTCACGTAGAACCAATACGTTCCTTCGAACGGAAACTCTACTGCATATGTACATACCTACGTAGATATATATATATATGTATATACATATGTATACACATATATATATATATATATACACCAACACGTAACTTTACTTTGGCGTACCTTGATACGTTTTAACACAAACGTAACACAGTTTCGAAGTAACAGAGCCTCCGTATCTTCTCGTACATACATACATACATACATATGCATATATATATATATATGAATACATACATACATATCTACATATACCTTCGTTGTACCTTTCGATTTGCTTTCCTACCATTCGAGACTTACAAAACGATCACGATCTAGATCTCGGAGACGATTTATCGTTTGTAAGCTGCCGCAAGGACTAACTCGTCGCGTATCTTGTTTGCTTACGTGACAATTATCGTTTTACTATTGTAGGTAAACAATTGTTTCGTGACGTCATGACAAATAATCGTTTCGCTATTCACAGGTTAAAAAATATTCCGTGACATTGTCAATCGAAAATTGTAATTAAGAGAAATTCATTGTTTCAACGGGCTGAGTCCTTTTTTTATTTTTCTGTTTGTTTCTTTTTTCTTTCTCTCTCTCTCTCTCTCTCTCTCTCTCTCTCTCTCTCTCTCTCTTTCTCTCTCTCTCTCTCTCTCTCTCTCTCTCTCTCTTTCTCTCTCTCTCTCTCTCTCTCTCTCTCTCTCTCTCTCTTAAAACATTTAACATTTTTTTGTCTCCTTGTGAAGTGAGAGATGAAGATAAAGCAAGCAAAGAGATGCATCATTATTCTCTTATGATTCTTACTTGAAGGAATCATATCGCGGAATTTATTTTCTCCTTTTTTCTTATCTTCGTGATTTACTCGAAAAGGAGAAAGGATTTAGAATACCTACATCGTCAACGTCACCTAAAGAGTAATGAACTCCATCTTTCGAATCGATGCAACATAGAGACGGGCACCAATCGTATTCCGTTGCTCTCACGGGTATTCAATCGACCTAAGTCGATAAGTGTAATCCGATTTGGCGCATTTCGATTGCCGTAATGCATACTTTATATTCGCTTTCTATCTATCTATCTCTTCCTCTCTCTCCCTCTCTCTCTCTTTCATGGATTAACATTATATCTTAGAAAGAAGGAGAGAGAGAGAGAGACAGAGAGAGAAAGAGATGTGAAACGCATCGTCGAAATACGGAATTTTATCTTCTCCTTGTTTTTGTGGAAAAGCTCGAGTAATTACCGAACGATTTGCCAGTTAGTGAGAGATAAAAAAAAATGAAAGAGAGAGAGAGAGAAAGAGAGAGAGAAGAAAGAATCGAAAATCGTTCGAAAGAAGATTAGTTCAAACAGTGTCAACCGTACTCGAAAGTACGTTAATTCGTAAAAAAAATTCAATTCTAATTGCCAGGAACAATGAGCAAATTGAATAAGCTCCCTCTTAATAACATAAGTTCGATCGAAAGGTAAATGCAACTGTGTGCCTTCATTAAAGCGCAATGGATGAAAGAAAGAGAAAGAAATATTGATGATTCGAAGTTTCTTTATCAAAAATATTTCATGAAACAGAATAAGTCTCGAACGTATACATGTATATGTATATATATATATATATTTTTTATATATATATATATATATATATATATATATATATTTGTGTGTGTATGAAACGTCTTGGAAAAATGTGAACTCGATTGTAACTCGAGGAGTTTCGAGTTTTTCTAATAACAGTCAGAGAAATACGAGGGAAATCTTAGAAGTAATGATTTATGCTTTGCTTTGACTTCTCTCTCTCTCTCTCTCTCTCTCTCTCTGTCTCTCTCTCTCTTTCTTTCTGTCTCTATTTCTATCTATTTCTCTCTCTCTCTCTCTCTCTTTCTGTTTCTCTCTCTCTCTCTCTCTCATTCACTCTTTTTCTTAATTTCAACGTTAAATTTATTGCGAGAAAAAATTTCTCGATTTAGTTCTGGTTTACGTTTCTGGTTTCCGACAGGTTCGAATTTCTTTTTCGATTTACATTTGACAGTTTGACGAATAGTTCACTAAAAATCACCGAACTCTTAGGTCAAGAAGTAGTAAGCGTTTAGGTTGTGATATATGAAGGTGGCGCACGATAACTCCTTGTGTAAAATTTGATAGAAATATGTATATATATATATATATATATACATATATTCTAGAGAGAAATTATATATATATATATATTCTAGAGAGAAATTATATATATATATATATTCTAGAGAGAGAAAGAGAAGGAGAAGGATACTAGTATCCTTCGAGGATAATCTAAGTTCGTGAAGGGTCCGTGATTGTGCCATCTATTATTACTCGCACGAAGACTCGGTTATTTTATTATTGATGACTTGAGTCGAGAAGAGAGGCAAGTGCCGCAAGTTCATCATACCTAGAAAGACATTCAAGAAAGTGCAGGAGTAGGAGAAAGCTATGAAATATGAAGTACCTTCGATGAGAGACGAAACGAGAGAGAGAGAGAGAGAGAGAGAGAGAGAGAGAGAGGAAGAAACGAAGTCTAGATTCGATGGATTCCAAGATCGCTCACAAAGGATAGATCCCGATCATGAGACTGTCTCTCTCTTTCTCTATCCATCTATCCATCTATATATATATATATATATATATATATATATATATATATATATTTATCTTGCTTCTCTTTATATTTTTTTTTCTCCCCTTCGAGAAAGAAATATTTCGATTCATTGCAATTCTTCGGAAAAGAAAAATCTAATAGAAGTGAAACGAATTTAACATCGAATATTTTCATCGTCATACGATGGTTATTTAAATAATATCATAAAATTGAAATAGATATATAAATATATATATATATATATATATATATATATATATAGATAGATAGATAGATAGATAGATATAGAGAAATAATGCTGAAAGTACGTTTTCATACGGACAACCGACTGGTATTTTAGTTTCATAAAAAATCAACACGATTGGATATCGACAAATATATAGACATACCAATATCAAATTGCAAAAGCGAAGTGTGCAATATTCACGTATTAAATGCTATATGTATGTACATCGGACGAAATGATTTTTCATCTGTGAACAAACGAAATCGTATTGTTCGTTTGATCTTCGTTATTTTCTTTTTTATTCTCTCTCTCTCTCTTTCTCTCTCTCTCTCTCTTCCTTTTTTTTTTGTTTCATTTATCGATATCGTCCAATATCGTTTACAATGGTAACGGCAAATTAATGGCCAAAAGATCGAAAACAAAATATATTAGTAGATTAGTTTCTGGATTATTTCTATCTGGTTCTACTCTAATTTCTTTTACGATTGCAAGGAAAGAGAAAGAGAAAGAGGAAGAGAGAGAGAGAGAGAGAGAGAAAAAAAGAAAAAAGAAGAAAAAGAAATAGAAGAAGAACAAGGAGAAACTAAATGAAAAAGGAAAGATGGATATCTTCGAAATGGATGTGTTTTCGGCCACTAGAAAATAGATCAATTTAGCACGTAGTACCAGCTGTTGGCCGGCATGAGAGAGTTCCCGCGAGCAACAGTGTATTTGCTAAGCAAATGGCCAATCATACATACTCAAGAAGGGTCGCGTCTGCATCTCATGCATTATAGACCAGCTCTTCGCGTCAGATGCTCTTACAGTCGAGCCCTACATTTTCCCCTTTTACAACTCTCTCCCTCTCTCCCTTCTTCCCGTCCCCGTCCTCTCTCTCTCTCTCTCTCTCTCTTCTCTTGCTCCCTCGTTGTCCTCTTACCCATATACCTCTCTTCAGCCCTTAGTTCCCATCTTTCGTACTTTTTATTCGATGGTAGTAGTACTAGTACTAGTAGTAGTAGTAGTAGTAGTAGTAGTAGTAGTAATACTAGTAGCGATAGTAGTAGTAACACCATGATCCCAACTCTCTTCTATCTCTTGCACAAGGAATCGTGAAAACTCGATTCGTAGGTATTCGTCCATGTATTCAACGTCGAACGCCTCTTATAATATTCTATTTCCCGTATCCTACCCGGAAATGGGTTAGGATCCGGTCACGTTCCGGATAAACCGCAGATCCGTTCAATCGTAGAAGTCCGAACGAAAAGGACAACGTGCCTTATTGAACCGCACCGTTTCTCGATTATCGACTTCTTTTGAATCGAATGCGGATATATTATATATATTTCATAGTCGATCCGATGTGCCCGTTCATGTGATTTTTTTTTAAAGATGAAAATGGTAACGTTCTGTATGATATACAATATCTGCGAATGTCTGTGTCTGTATCTGTTTCTGTGTATCTGTGTGTGTGTGTGTGTGTGTGTCTGTGCTTGTGTTTTTCCTTTTTTTTCTTTTTCTTTTTTTTTTTTTTTTTTTTTTTTTTTAGATCGATACAAATATATCTTTGTTAGAAATAATTGATAAAAAAAATATATATATATGTATTAGGTTGGAAACTATGAAACGGGCGTTTTTGTTTAGTTTCTTATTCTCATTCAACGCCCGTTTCATAGTTTCCAACCTAATATGTATGTAAATTAATAATGAATATGTTTCTAATAATGTATATTCATGTAATCCTCTGTGTATGTGTTTGTGTACGTAGGTGAAGGAGAGTGGTTGAAAGATTCTATTCGAAAATGTAAATCATTAATTTTTGTTTTTTCTTTTTTCTTTTCTTTTCTTCCCGTCCCCCTCCTCCCTCCTCCCCCCACCCCACCGTACCTCGTCCTTTTTTCATGTTCTAATAATCGTCGTCTCGCTTCGAGACTACACACGTAGACTAGTAATTTTTACATTGAACGTAACTCGTCGACAGGAGGAAAAATAACGTTGGTACGTGCGATTCGCGTTTACTCGTTTCCGGCCGACACCGAATACGGTTTAAATGTGTAATATGGTGGAAATAAACGAGAAACAAGAAGCGCAAAGGGAAAGGCGCGTTTAACCGAAACAATAACGACACACAAACTTAAACGTTGAACTCCAGGTACATGCATACATACATAAATACATATGTACTTAAGTACTTAACGTTCGATCGTGAACATTATTTACCAATTCTCGTTCAAACCGACAGAAGAAGATTTTCCTTCGGTTACGTGCAAAGGTTGACTGACATTTCTCTTCGTTAGTTTCTCAGAGAATTTCCCTCGAATTTCCGAACGGATTATAAATGAATCTCTTATGATTAATCGTTTTCTATTATTTACGTTATTTCTCTTTTGTATTAACGATTATCGAATAATAATAATAATAATAATAATAATAATAATAATAATAATAATAATAATAATAATAATAAGAAGAAGAAGAAGAAGAAGAAGAAAGAGAATTAATTAATTAAAATCTTGAGAAATATTATTTATAAGAAATATTATTTATAAGAAATATTATTTAAGAAATATTATTATAGATCATTGAAATATTATATTTCATTCGTTTTTACATTACTATAGCTTTTAAACCGAATGTTAAAAATATATATATATATATATATATATATATATATATATATATATATATAAATTTCTACAAATATGTATGAAAGAATTTCAAATGGAATAGACGTAATTTTTCTTCAGTTTTTTTTTTTATTTTTTATTTTTTTTCCCCCATTCTTTTCTTTTTCTTTCGTTGCTTTTTCGTAGACACGATAAATAATGTATCGTTTGCTGGGATATTTTTTGTCCGTGACAAAAGTTACCGTGTTCGTCTAGAATAAACGAGGAAACGTATGAATTGTGAAAAGGTTAACGAGAGAAGAAATATTCTCGAAGAAATACTTTAAAGAATTTTTGAAAAATTCGATTCATCGATGGATAACAATTTTCTAAAGAATTATTTTTCCTTTCCTTTCCTTTCTTTTCTATTCTTTTTTCTTTTTTTTTTTTTTATATATTATCTCTTATGGAATATTTAACATTGCTTTTTCTTTTAGAAATTTTTTCTCTTCCTTAGAAATCGTACGGTCGCATTTATAAGAAAAAAAAAAAAAAAAAAAAAAAGAAGAAAAAAAAAACAGAAAGATGTACGACGATAGAAATTACTTATTTGAAGGAAAAAGGAAAAAGTGAAATATATACACACAGATAGTATATAAGCGTAATCATATTTTCACAAGATTTATTCAATTTATTTTGATTCGTCTGTCTTTTACTGAATTTATTCCATTCGTAGAAAATTATTATTTCAAGTTACAACGTAGCCGATTTAATTAGAATATCCCTTTTCACCAGAGACACTGACAATGGATTTGTAAAACCAACCAGGAATGAATATATATATATATATATATAACCTAAGGACGAATAAGCAGGATATTCGGTCATTATTTCATATAGAATTTTCTCCTTTTATCATAGCGCTTTCATATTGTGTAATCTAATATTGTTCTACTCGTACATTCCTAAGAACACTTTGCCGTGGTTTTGATTTACTATCTTTCATAGAGCTATGAGAATTTTAATGAAATAATAATAACAACAATAACAACAACGCCATAAAGTTCAGAGAAAATGTTATTGTTATTGTGGTCGTTTTTTTTTCTTTCTTTTCTTTTTTTCTTTTTGCTTCCCCTTAGGAAAACTAGCTATTTTCAGATATGTGGAAGTTTATTAATGATAACATCTAGAAAAACAGGGTAGGTGAGGGGTTGTGCGGGGAGGGGAGAGGGAGGGGGGAAGGCGAGGATTGGAAGATGGTAGAGTTCAAGAAGAGATCGTATAATTAAAAAAGTATGATATATATATTATGCGAATAAATCTTCCTCGTTACGAAAAATTTTTCTTTTCTTTTCTTTTCTTTTTTTTTCTTTTCAAATCGTATTGTTCTCTTTTCTTCTTTTCATTTTCTGTTTTTCTTTCTTCTTCTTCTTCTTCTTCTTTTTTCTTAAAAAAAAAAAAATCAAAATACGAACGTGTAACAATCGCCAATCTTATACGCTACAATGAGACCCTTTATCTTTCTCATCTTTTATTTTTTTCTTCCTATTTTTTTGTTGTTTTCTTTTTTTTTCTCAACTTTAAATGAAAACCAAAGAAATATAACGACAGAACAAAACGTATCGTTCGTTGATTTTTTTCTAAGTACATTCGAATTTTCCCAAAAAGAGAAAGTTCGATCCCAGTATGATGATCAGTGATCAGATTTTTTTAGAGTTAATATATACAGTCTCATACTATCGGGATTACATTCCAATAAAACTCAATTACAACTTCATCAGGCGTAGATTATGTTTGAAATGAGTATAGTGTATCTGTGTGAAAGAGAGAGATAGAAAGAGGGAGAGAAAGAGAGAGACAGAAAGATAGAGGGATAAAAGGGTTTGGGCTTATCGGCACACGGTACTCGTTAAACATCATCCCCCATTCGTAATCCACTTAACGAAGTCACGCTATCCGCAAATAAAATCACATACCTTTGTCGTATACCTAACCGTATATCTACATACGGTTCCATTGATAATCGTACGGATTTTTCTATCATTGATAAAGGATTCATACAATAAATTGATATATCTTAGAGTAACGTTTTCATTGAAAAAAAAAAAAAAAAAAAAAAAAATACAATTGCTAATTCGATAACGATGAAAGTATGAAAATAAGGTGACGTTTTCATTGAAAAAAAAAAATAACCGATTAACCAAGGAAGATCGGATAAAAAAAATAAAATAAGAAGATGTATGTATAATTATTTTTTCCCCTCCGAGTAATAAAATACTCGCACGCTTATGTAAATAACACGAACTCTTCAATTATGAAAAGGATACTTCGAGAGAGAGAGAGAGAGAGAGAGAGAGAGAGAGAGAGAGAGAGAGAGAAAGAAATAAATCTTCGTTTGTAGATTTATCACGGATATAGCGAATGGATATCTACATGTGATCGTTTATTATGTAAAAAGTTCTTGATTACTTAAACATTTACGAAAGCAGAAACGACAGCTGCGGTAGCTTCCTTTGAATTTAATGAATGCCGTCTTCTATCTCTATCTCTTCTTTTTACGTTCGAGCTATCCTTCTCTCTCTGTCTCTCTTTCGACCTCTTCGATAAAATGAAAAACTTAGTATCTCTCGTGCTGACCACATAGCCTAGTACCTTTAATAAATTACATAGAGAACTTCTTTTTATGGCTTCGATGTTTGATCTATGGCCCATAAAAAAAAAAAAAGAAAAAAAAAGAATATATATATATATATAATATAAAGATGGAGTATCCTTCGGTATCCTGTGGATACTTTGACGTTAAGGGATTATCTATAGACATAAAAAAAGATATTCCTCAATTGAGAAAATCAAAGACTTAATTGATATTCATCGAGTCAACAGGGGATTCCAGCTATCGTTTATTTTATTCTCCGATGCACACTCGATCAATTATCGATATATAAACTCACATATATCGATTAATCATAATGCAACGTAAAAATATTTCACGATCTATGCGAGAGAAAATGTCAATGTATATACGTATATATATATATATATATATATATATATATATCTGTATGTTTACGTGGATCTACGTATGCATATAATAATATTCTGTTGATACTTCGAATGAAATTTAATCAAAAAAAAAAAAAAAGAAAAAAAAAATAGCAAAGATAGAATTCGGATCGTTTGACCAACGGTTCATAAATAATTTAACAATTTATTATTGACAAAGTATTAATTATAAATAATTTAACTCAAAATAATGTTGAAACTTTACGTAATCCTAATTTCAACAGGCGTTGAAAGTGATGAATGGAATTAAAGGAAGAAAAAAGGAAAAAAAAAAAAAAAAAAAAAAAAGAAAAAAGAAAAAACGAAAAAAAAAACAAAATTACATATTCTACGTTATTTTGTAAATTATTCGAATTGTAAGATGAAAAGTTTTATGATTAGAAATAAATTATAAATAAGATCGGGATTGATAATTAAATGATAAATTATTCGTAAACGAAGAAGAAAAAAGATAAGCGAAAGTGATCGGGAAGATTGAAACGATTCAGTCGAATTCTTTTTTCTTTCTCTTTTTTTTTTCTGTAATATATAAATTTCATAATAAAGATCATCGTAAAACTCATTCAAAATACATTTTTGTCCATGACAAATATTTTAATGTACATATGTATATTTTGTCTAAGCCAAATGTGAAACGTTGAAGTTAAATAGATATCTATTAGAGGATAATTAGAAGTAGATGACAGTCCATTAATGCCGATTAGTAGATGGTATATAAAATGATTGAAAGGAGAATACGAATGGCAGAAAAAGAAAGGAGGGGAAAAGAAAAGGGAACGAGGAGAAATGAAAGGGCTTGGAGATAGTGAGAAAAAGAGAGAAAGAGAGAAACAGAAAGAGAGAGAGAGAGAGAGAGAGAGAGAGAGAGAGAGAAAGAAAGAGAAAGATCTACCACGACAAAGTGAACGTTCGACATTATCTTATTATCTGCTAATTTGTACTTTGAAAAAGCTTCTTTTTTATTTCCTTTTTTTTTTCTCATCCCGTAAAAGTAATTAAATTAACATTATATTAAAGCTTTAATTCGTTCATTTTAAATCTACGAATATTATATACGTATTTATATATATATATATATATCATATATATATATATATATATATCATATATATATATGATTAATATTATAGTCATTTAACAAGAAGATAGATCCAATTTACTCATCGCAAGAAAATTTCAAATTCGAATCAATCGATCAACAATGAATTCGTTTATCTTCTTCCTCTCTCTCTCTCTCTCTCTCTTCCTTTTTTCTTTTTTTTTCATTTTGTTTGTCTCTTTTTCCTTTTTTTTTTTTATCCTTTCCTTCCCTACTCTTATCGGACCTCAAGGGAAGGAAAAGAGGTGGAGCTCTTTTCTCTGGTGTACTATGGCATACTACTACGGGCAAATGCGATTGCATATAATCGCAGGGACTTAATTTATTCCAAAGCGACGCGATGGGAGCTTCGGTCGAGCGGCTGGGAAAGGGTAAAGTATGGAAAAACAAAAGGAGAGAAAAAGAAATGGAATAGATGGGGGAAAACGTTATTAAATTCCCCAACGTTGAGTTGAAAGCAACGTTGGTGGTTGGTTAAAACACCGAGAGTTATTCGACTAGCACTGCTTACCTATCCTCCCCTCCTAACCCCTACCAACCTACCCACCTACCTACCAACCTACCAACCTACCTACCTACCTACCTACCTACCTACCTACCTACCTACCTACCTACCTACCTACCTACCTACCTACCTACCTAACCCCTCCTCAACCCACCAAACCCTCCTCAAAACAATTTAAACGAGACGCGAAATTGTTTCCCAAACGAAATCCCTTCCTTTTCTCCTCCTCTTCCTCCTCCTCCTCCTCCTCTTCTTCCTCCTCCTCTTACTCCCTCTTTCTTCTCTCGCTTCTCTTTCTTCTCTTTCTTCTACTCCTTCTTCTTCTCTTCCTCTTCCTTCGTCCACCCGCTTGATTTCTCAACCGCAAGAACAAGCTCCCTTCTTAACGATCAACGCTTCACGGTTTTTCCCTTTTTTTCCCCTTTTCTTTTTTTCTCCTTCTTCTTCTTCTTCTTCTTGTTTTTTTCTTTCCCTTTTCCTACCTTTTTTCCTCGTTTTTCTCTTTTCTTCTCTTCCTCTTTTTTCCAACCTCTCCCCCCCCGCCATCTCTTTTATTTTTCTATTTTTTTTTTCTTCCGGTTCCTCTTTAATCGCAAAGTTTAGAGAGATCGATTAGAATGTATAGAACCACGGGAGATATATATATATATATATATATATATATATATATATATGTATATATATTTTCACGAGAGTTTCACTCTACGGAATGGTTCGGGTTGATTTTCGAAAAGGAGGAAGGAAGTGGTTCCGTATAGTTCACGTCGAAAAAGGTTCTATTTAAAATTGTATACAGGATACTTCGGCAGTTCGAGGAAAATTCATAGTCACATAAATCGCACGTTATCGCTTTAGAAATCTAGAACACGTTAGGAGGTATCCGAAAGATCGTAAGTACTTAACCAACCTATCCTACCTTATAGTAGTATATGAACTACTCTAAGTTCTCGTAACGTGTTTTCGCATTAGAGAATATCGAAGTGATAGGTACATGCGTGTTATATGCGAATAAAAATTTTCAATGGTGAATTTTTTTTTATTTAAAATAAAAGAAAAAAATGTTTCATTTAAAAGAAAGGGAAAAATTAACAGCGTTGAGCGATTTGAAAAAAAAAAAAAAGAAAAAAAAAGAGAGAACGAAGAAGAAACAGAAAGGAAAAAGGGGAATGTAAAACGAAAAAGAAAACAGAAGAAAGAAAGAAAGAATGAATGAATGAATGATTGAATGAATGAATGAATGAATGAATGAATGAATGAATGAATGAATATATGAATGAATGAAAGAAAGAAGGAAAACGAACGAGGAAGAAAATTCATTTTTTAATAATCACGTTAATAACGAAAGGGTGAGGATTAACGAGTGTTTCGTTCGGTCGATCTATTTAATTATCGTTATCAACATTCATGCGATTAAATAGATACGACTCGTTTATGTGTTTCGTTTAGGATGCCATATAAATGATTTAGATCAACGTTACACATAGAATGAGAAAATAAACGGTGACGGTTTTCTCGATCGGAAAATGTATACACAATTATGAAATTACTGTAAATGAAAGCACTTATATTAATTCTCTCTCTCTCTCTCTCTTTTTCTCGATATCCTCTATATGCGTTATCGTAAAAATGTAAAGTAAGAGACAAATAATGAAGAAAAACAAAAACGAACGAAGAAACAAACAAACAAACAAACAAAAAAAAAGAAAGAAGAAAGAAATTACTTATGCATCTTAAAAATTAAATGACAATTCTTCCAAGTCGAAGTTCACGAGGAAGAAAAGAGTTTTACTTTGGATATGGAATTGATGGAATCATTTGTTTCGTGCGTTGTATTCAATCGCGAGTGTTTTCTTCTTTTAAAGAGAAAAATTCAATAGGTAAAAGAGAAAGATGATAGGAGAGGTACGACGAGGAGAAAGCGGGCGTACGAATTGAGAGAGAGAGAGAGAGAGAGAGAGAGAGAGGTGTGGAATAGAAAATATTTTGAAAAATGTAATCTTTTCTGTCTTACGATGGGGAAAAAAAGGCATCATGATTCGCAATACTTATTCCATGATCGTATCGTATAATGTATCATGGGATATACGAGAAATAGTTACGTACATAGTAAGGTACACTAGAGTGCACGCTTAAATAATCATGAAAACTGTAAAAGTCTCGACTATAAAACGTTACCGAGCGAGCAATATGTAATATCTAAATAGTTGGTGTTGCGTGAAGAATTCGATGAGACTATATATATGTATATATATATATATATATGAGCCGTTTATTTTAAAAGTGGCCTAACTCCATTTATCTTCAAATCGAGATATTAAATCGAGATATTTGCGCTTCAATGAATTTAAAAATATACGTATAGGATACTAATGAATTATACTACTTAAGTGTATCTAAGGGTGTTAAATTTATAGTTCCTATTAAAATAGTGACAATTATTAAGTGAATAATATGCGTTTTCTTATCAAGAATGGAGTTAGGCCACTTTCAAAATTAACAATCAGATTCATTATAAAATTTGAAGGTGGCCAAGTTCATTCAACATAATTTAAGATGTTTCAAATTAAGAAAAACCATACTCAATTTATTTTACATATCTTTAAAACACTTCGAAAACATAATTTATGCGATTCAAAACATTTTTTATCTACATAAGGTACAAAATTACGAGCATAAATTTATTATAAAACAATTAATTACTCATCTAGATTTTGTGTGTGTGAAAGGGATTTGAAGAAATCATGATGTTCCGGTGGTACATATCGTTATAGGTCAATTATGTCCTTGAATTTTGCTGTTGTAATTTGTCTGGTATTTTTATACAGTGGTGTCAATATAATATTTGCGAACTTTCTTGTTCTACCCCAACGTGGTAATAAATTCAGGACTTTAAAATTTTCATTTTCTTTCATTGATGTCTTATAGACAATTTTATATTATAAAGAAATATTTTTTATTTCTTTTTAATTCAAGGATTTTCATTTATTGGTATAATAATTTTTACAATGATTCACGTTCAAGTGTTTCATCGAAAAATAATTTCTTTCTTTGTTTTTACAAATTGAAATTATATACAAACAGAAAACGACGTTTAAATAATAAATTCTTATTTATACGAATAAGTTTAAGGAAATTAAAAAATAAAAAAAAGAATAAAAAAATAAATAAAAAAGAAAACAAAAAAAAGAGAAAAATTTCAAATCGAACAAATATTTTTTTTTCTTCTCTATTTTTTACATTCGTCGGTAAAGAAAAATAAATTAATATGTTATTTGACAAATAATATTTGTAATCATTATTAAATTAATAATCATTATTATTAATTTATTATTTATAATGATTATTATTAATAAGCATTATTAAATTAAAAATCATTCTTATCAATTCAATCGTTATGATATGATTGTTTTATATATCTTTTTGCGCAAGTGCGTATTGGAACATTCGTTCGTAAAGAATTCCTTAACATGAGACGAACGATGATTTAAATTTTTATAAGGCTATTTAAAGACTTTCTACCTGAAATTTAGAAAAACTTCTTTTGTACTACAAGAGACTAAGAAGGAAAGAGAAAGAATGACTAAATACACAGAGGGCAAGGCTAACCTGGTAGGGGGCGGGGCTAAGTACCTCAGAGAGCGGGGCCAAGTACCACAGAGGGCGTGGCTAACCTAGTTGGGGGCGGGGCCAAGTACCACAGAGGGCGTGGCTAACCTAGTTGGGGGCGGGGCTGAGTACCACAGAGGGCGTGGCTAACCTAGTTGGGGGCGGGGCTGAGTACCACAGAGGGCGTGGCTAACCTAGTTGGGGGCGGGGCTGAGTACCACAGAGGGCGTGGCTAACCTAGTTGGGGGCGGGGCTGAGTACCACAGAGGGCGTGGCTAACCTAGTTGGGGGCGGGGCTTAGTACCCCAGGGGGCGTGGCTAACCTAGTTGGGGGCGGGGCTTAGTACCCCAGGGGGCGTGGCTAACCTAGTTGGGGGCGGGGCTTAGTACCTAGGGGGCGTGGCTAACCTAGTTGGGAGCGGGGCTTAGTACCTAGGGGGCGTGGCTAACCTAGTTGGGGGCGGGGCTTAGTAGCCTGGGTGGCGGGTCTAGCCTAGCAGATGGCGGGGCTAAGTACCCCATTGGTGTAGACTAACTTAGTAGAGACGTGGCGAAGTTCTCCAGGAGGCGTGGCAAAACTATTAGGTGACGGGGCCAAGCATCACAGGGGGCGCTACTAAACTAGTAGGAGGCGGGGCTAAACTGGTATTATTTCATTAAAGATATTGTTCCAAATAGTACTCATAGTTCTTTATAGCTTTAAATCATTTATAGAACATTCAATTAATTTTGAAAATGGGATAAGTCAATTAGAGTTTTAGAAACATTTTCGTATGAAATTCATACAAAATTTCATATTCATAACAAATTTCCATTAATCAGGGCTAAAAAAATTGTAAATTAAAATGTCGCATAATATAAAAATATTTTTTAATTCGTTCAAACGCAATTCATTATATATCTCGAAAGAAGAAATATATGACTTAGACCACTTTCATAATTATGGGCACATATGTTTCTGTGTAATCATTAAGTGCATATTGCGATAATGATGTTGTCAATAAGAATTCATTGTTAACGATAATGGCAATTCGTTTTCGTCAACGTTATTGTCATTATAAAAAAAAAAGAAAAAAAAAGGGAAAATGAAGAATAATTCTTTGTAATAATTTTGCTGTTGTAATTTGTCTTATATTTTTATACAGTGGTGTCAATACAATATTTTCGAACTTTCTTGATCTACTCCGACTTGGTAATAAATTCAGGACTTTAAAATTTTCATTTTCATTCATTGATTTTAGTATAAATGGAGTTAGGCCACTTTCAAAATAAACGGCTCATATATTCATTCACGTTACTAACGTTACCAAGGTTTATATTTGACCTAATTTTCTTCGCTTTATAATAATAACAGATAGACGTGTCGCTGTCGTCATTGTCGACGTCGTCGGTTGTTGTCATCGTCATTTTCATAATTAACACAACTGACATTCGATTATAACCTTCACTCGTAGTTATTTCAATATGCTAATTCAATGATAAAATTATATTTAAATTGTGCCATATCTTCCTATTTTTCTCTTTCTTTCTTTCTTTCCTTTTTTTCTTCTTCTTTTTTTTCTTTTGTCTTTTTTCTTTTTTTTTTTCTTTTTGACTCAACCGAATATCAATTTTTTCTATAATTGCAACGTCACATGTGCGTGCCATCTTCCTCTTTCTTTTCTTATAAATTCTCGAAGAAAGATTTCCCTTGGAGAAGTTTTATCGAAAAAAAAGGGGGGGGAGTGGGATGGATTGGACGAAGGAAGGGGAGGAGGAAATCGCATTGGTAATAATCCATCGTTTTACCAGCCTTCGATTTTTCTTCCTTTTTCTTTTTTACTCTTCCACCTTTCTTCTTCTTCTTCTTCTTCTTCTTCTTCTTCTTCTTCTTCTTCTTCTTCTTCTTCTTCCTTTAGACGTTGCATTGAATAACATACAATTAAAGTTTTAATCGAAAACGTCGAGGCTTCGAAAAGGTGTATGTGTGTGTATGTATGTATAAGAGAGAGCGAGATACCGAGAGAGAGGAAGGGGATGGGGGAGGAAAAGTGTCAAGGTAAAATGGCGACAAGCAGTTTCTCCTCGACGATAGTGTAAGGATCAGGTTGATATTGCTGCTTATATTGTTGTCTGTGAACCGTTGAAGATGATGTTATAAGTTGTAAGCAATAGTAACTTTCTCTCTCACTCTCTTATCCTCTCTCTCTCTCTCTCTCTTTCTTTTTTTTCTCTTCGCTAAAACTTTGAAGTTACATCATTAGATGGAAAGACGACCAGGTTTGAACACTTGCAGTAAAACAAGAAACAAGAACCAATCTTCTTACACTTTCCTCGAACACGTTTCCACGTAAATGCATATAACAAGGACGTTCTACGTAACGACAATCATTGGGATAATTTGATATAAAAAAAAAAAAAGAAAAAGAAAAGAAAAATAAATAAATAAATAGTCACGAACGTATATATTCAACAGTTTTTCATTGAATTTTCTTTTCAATAAATTGAAGCTATGATAATTGATCCAACTTTTTCTTCTTTTTTCTCTTTTTTCTCCTGTATATGTTTTTTTTTCGATTAAAAAAAGCAATGTCATCCTGATTTGTTAAATGGAATGATTTTCTTTTTCTTTTTCTTTTTTAATAATAACGTAGATTATCGTAAAATTATGATTAACGTCAATGTGTGTGTGTGTGTGTATGTATGTCACGTACGTGGGCGTGTTTGTATGTACATTTCTTATTCAAGTATATTTAAAGACAAAAATATACTATTAGCCGACATTTTCATGCTTTCAGACAATCAATACTTGAACTTTACAGGCTTACGTTTATTTTCTCTTAAGTGGAAAATGGTGGCCTGGTTTTCAAAATGTTTAACAAAGAGGATCCTCTCCTTTCGAAGAATGTACACTCTCTCTCTCTCTTTCTCTGTCTCTCTCTCTCTGTCTCTCTTTCTCTCTTATTTTCTTTTTCTTTTCATACTTTCCCCTACGACTCTTAAAAAATCGTTAATTTCATTTATCTACTACTTGAAAATGAAGTTTCCAACTAAATGTTTTTTTTCGTTTTGTTTGTTTTCCTTTTTTTTTTTATCCCTCATTCGTTAATTCATTCGTTTTAATTAGATATCTCGATAGGGCCATTTTTAATTATGTCATTGTTTATTTCTTACATAAATATTGTAGAAATATTTCTTATACATTTAATTATTATCCTTATTTTTCTTTTTTTTTTCTTTTTTTTTTTCGTTATGATCTAAGTAATAAGATCGATTCATTCATTTATTCATACCTACCTACATACATACATACATACATACATACATACATGTATACATATATACATACATAAATTCGTTCGTTCATTCGTTAATTTTTTCATTGAATAGTAACACGATATAGTTCTGTTCTCTAAAATCGATCACAATTGGCATTTGTGTTTGCATACTACAGCTTGTAAAGCCGTCAGCGTTAAATACACGCGAGGGGGTTTGATTTTGTGAGCTTGATGGGAGAGGAATGGTCAGAGGCAGGTATGGGGATGAGATAGGTGGCATGGTATGAGGGTGGGAAGGTATGAGGGTGGGATGAGATTTTGGGATGAGGGTGGGGATGACTGAGTTAACGTGTAACGACCGGTATCGGCAATTTCTGTGGAGCAACGCATTCAATGCTGTAACGTACTCTAGTCGGAAGCACCAATCCAACGCAATTGATCATGGACTGTCGTGCTAGGACGATAAGCAGTGTTATTCCTTTTGAAAACAGTTTCTATAAATAAACGTCAAAAGGAACGCACGTATACGCAACAGAACAATTATTTAATATATATATATATATATATATATATTTCTGTTATTTCTATTTCTCTTTTGAACTATTCTTTTTCATTCCTGCCCTCTCACCCCACATGTCAATCTTTCTTTTTTTCTTTTTTTCTCTCTTGTTTTTGTTTTTCTTCTTTCATTTTTTTTTCTTTTTCTTTTTTCTCCTCGATAAAGTTCTCGACACTTCGAGGGTACTTTATTTTCGTCTTTTGTTGTAGAAAACAAGAAAAGAAAAAAGAGAGAGAAAGAGAGAGAGAGAGAGAAAGAAAAAAATCATAGAATCGAATTGAACCAAATCGAGCCGATAATCCATTCGTTCGTTTGAAAAATGTATGTAGTACATTTCGACATCATGTTCGAGCATCACTAGAGTATCTTTCAATCTGTCTATCTCTCTCTCTCTCTCTTTCTCTCTCTCTCTCTCTCTCTCTTTCTCGTTCTCTTTTTTTCTCTTTCTCTCTGTAGTCGGTCAATTTATGTACGCGACGTTCTATTATCGTTCGATTGTTATTTGCATGAGATCTATAAATTTTTTCAACATTGCCGAGATAAATCTATGAAAACGTTGATGCGAATAAAATGAGACAATCAAAGAGTTAGAGAAATAAAGACAAAGAGAGAGAGAGAGAGAGATAAAAAGAGAAAGAGGGAAAGAGAGAGAGAGAGAGAGAGAGAGAAAGAGAGAAATAATGTAGATACGTAACATTCAACGACCCTCCGATTTTAATTAGAATCGGTTGGACGTGTTCGAGCGTATGCATTAATTGATCCAATTTGTACGGCAAAACACTTCTCCGATTTTCGATATATATGCCGGTTGCCGACTAGACGAGAACTTGGACAGATAAAAAAAAAAAAAAAAAGAAAAAAAAAGAGAGAAAAAAAGAATTAAAATAATAAAAATAAAGAAAAAAATTTTTACACCCTCTATCTCTTTCTCCCTTATATCGATTAGATCCGTTTTCCGCCAATTTAGGAATTATTTCATTTTCGTCTCGCTCGAGCGTGTTTTTCATCAAACAGATTCTTTCGAACGTGTATACATTCTCTATATATGTACATATATATATATATATATGTGTATATATACATTTACATGGCTGTGTTATGTATATGTATGTGTTATGTACGTCCCTATTTGTAATAACTTCGTATGCACGAAAAGTCACGATAACGAGATACATTTTCGGCGGCTTTCGAAGGTTTAACTAGCGAAACATTGGCGTATATAATTGGCATATACGCTCGGACGATACTTGGTTTCGTAAAATAATATGAATCCTCATTTATATCGATCTTGTGCATGTGTATATATGTGTACGTATACGTGCGTATAAATAAATATCAAGGTTCGTTATTAAAATATACACGATTTATATACATGTGTATGTGTGTGTATGTATGTATGTGTGTATATATATATATATATATATATATATATATATATATATATTTATTCTTAGTCAATTCTTCAGGTTTAGAAAATATTATTTTGTAAAATGTTGTCGTCCGATAATTTATCGTATTTCAATGAAACTTTGTTTAATTGTATTTATTCGTAATACAATATACCGTATTATTAACATCAGTTTCTTTATTATTTATACGTTTCGATTAATAATATCGTGAAAGCAGAAAAATAGAAATTATAGAGGAATAAGTGACGAGAAGATCCGATTTTGATGGAGGGGTAGAATGGCCGCGGAATAATTGAGATCGAATAAAAGCAAGGTATTACTTCGTATCGGTAAACACGAGATATTATATTATAATATAATCCGTTAATTTATTACAAAGCTGCTGATGTTATTCGTACGTTTGAAAGTAATCTCACGGAGATATTCCATTTCCTGTAATAATGATAAAGGCTATCGATGATGAAAAAATATATTTATATATATATATATATATGTACTCATATAATTGAGGAAACATAGAAAACTAACTGCGATGACATGTTAGCTGTCCTTTAATAATGATTATTAAAACAGATTTATTATTCTCTGTGTTATATCCATATTCTCAACATTATCCACAATGAGTTAATCGTAAGCATGTTATCATTAATCGTCAACATATTGAAACCGTGAATATTACTTTTGAAATATACAAATATATATGCATACATACATGCATGCTATTTACGTATACATACATCAAATTATTATCGCAACGATTCGTTCTAAATATGTATATGTACATATATATATATATATATACCTATCCTATGTATTCAGATTTTGGTTTTGATATATGCAAGTTCCTGCCATATATTCCGAATATTAGGCAATACGTTTATATATCGATACATCGATCGAATATTTTCATATGTCATCGATTAGATATATTCGATTTTGAATTGTCCCAAAGAGATTTATCAAAAGGAAACGATTGATAATTAATTAACGATTAATATCAATCGAACGTTTTTTTCGTACGAGAAGATTATCCATTTTTCATTGTTCTTTATTTCGTCTAATTTCTTTCCTCCTTTCCCTCCTTTTTTTTTCTTTTTTTTTTTTTTTTTTTAATAAACTTCAAATACTTTTCAAACGTATCTCATTCCAAAGCAGCTTAGAATAAATATGATAACGAGGAACTCTCATTCTATCTCTCTGTCTCTATCTCTTTCCTTCTTTATCTTCATCTATCTCTCATGAAAAAAAAAAAAAAAGAAAAAGGATTTTAGATGGCAGAGCGACGCATAAATAATGAATGCATCATAACGAGCACGTAGTTCAGACTGGAGAGACTACCGTGGTTCATCCTCCGTAGGCGAAAATAACGTTGGTCATTGAAGAAGAAACTTGAACAAACAAAACAGGTCCACGTTGGTGTACCTACTTAGACCCAGCTTTGGTAGTGTATATGGTGTAGAAAAGGAAAAAAAAAAGAGACGGAAAGAGTGAGAGAGAGAGAGAGAGAGAGAGAGAGAGAAGGAAAGAGAGAAATAGAAGGAAAACCACGCTCACTCGAAAGCTCGGCAATGACCCAGCTTTATGAATATACAAGGAAAAGTTCGCCAAGTATTTCGAGCAAATATTTTCGCGAGTTTTCCGGCTTGGCTCTTTTCCATACTTTCGAATGATCTTCTCTTCTCTTTGTCGCACTCTTAGTTGCTCCCTAATTTTATAAAAAGCTTATAGAAAAGCTTTTCGTATAAGCATTTTATAGATAATTATGTATAAGTATATATATATATATATATATAATATATAATTTGCTGCATAATTTCATGGAATCGATAGAAATACGCATTCGTTTCTCATTACATCTTGCTAATTGCATCGATTCATTCAAATTCGAATGTAGCGATTTATTGAAATATCAAATGAACTGGACTTTACTGGACGGAAAAAGGAAGAAAGAGAGAGAGACAGAGAGAGAGAGAGAGAGAGAGAGAGAGATAAAATTGATACTTAATCATAATTAATTTTATTAATGAATATGAAGCAATAAATGGCTTTATTACAATATTATAATTTATGTTTTTATCGAATTTAATGGATTGATCAGAATTTTATAAATAAATGTGTACATATATTTTATATATATATATACGTATATACTTATTTATTTATTTATTTTCGTTATGGTCTTAATCGTTTAGCGATTTATTTTAATCACATAGTGTAGCTTTTGAAACAAATTTAAGTTCAATCGAATCCGATAATATATCGTAATTTTTAATTAAGTTATTATTAAATCCTTTAACCTAGTAGCCTTAACGAGTTTAAAGGATTTCAACAGGCATTGGACATAAGGTATTAAAATTTCAAAGCGCAAACAAAACAACAAAGTAAGCTCTCTCTCTCTCTCTCTCTCTCTCTCTCTCTCTCTTTCTCTCTTTCTCTCTCTCTCATATGCAATCTTTGCCTTTATGTAGTTTAGACTCGTGTGTGCGAACATTTAAATTAACGATAATTTAAGGCTCGGCTTTACAAGCGACTAATTCCTAGCGTGACCTCGAGCGTAATCGCCTAGACCGATTTATTTTACAATGAGTTTCGTTTACCTTACCAGCTTAAACACAACATGTGCTTTGAGAAAAAGTGGTACGAATGAAAAAAAAAGAAAAAAAAAAAATATATATATATATATATATATATATATATATATATATAACAAATTAGAAAAACGCTTGGAAATTAGATAATCCATGATAAAAGTGTAGAAGCAATTGCTTTTATCAACGAATCATTCACAGTAGATCATTTTGGTTTAAATATGAAGATTATATTTGTAAAATTAAAAAGGGGGGAAAAAAAACCAAACAAAAAAAGAAAAAAAAGAAAAAGAAAAGAAAAAACAAAATAAGAAAAGGAAAGAAAAAAGAAATTATACTTTCGATTATCATCTTTTTTTATCTCTCCTAATTTATATGTATACATATATTATTATTATTACTATTATTATTATTATTATTATTATTATTATTATTATTATTATTATTATTATTATTATTATTATTATTATTACAAAATATATTTGATCTCAGTGAAAAATTACATCCGATATATAGTTTGATGTTTACGTTGTTATACCGTGAAAATGTCAGGATGACAAACGTTTTCCAGTGGTAGGAGCTAGAAATCCTACGCCGCAATTTTATGAACATTAAGCGAAGTAAACCATATAGTAGCGGTGGGATGTTACACCACCAACTTTCCCCTCCTCCTCCCTCCCCGCCCCTCCCATCCTCCCTTCCTCCCTTTTCCACAACATTCATGCCCCCTTGCCCTGACTATTCGTTTCCCCGTTTTGCACGTGCGAAGCTTTGAAATACCGACAAAACCAATGCGAACTGACTATTTCGTTGACGTGTAATGCGAAAAATAAATTTCGTCATGGCGCTTGAAGTTCTCGTAATAAACGAGTAAAAAGAGTCGACGTTGGTCGGTACCATTGCCGGGGTAACGTTGTCCTTTCACGTGCTTATAAACACGGTCCGTCTCTTCGAGTCAGATATTTATACATTATTATTCTCGGCTGGTGATGGTACCAACGAGAGCCTGCTTCAAATCTTGCGTTGTTGTTGTTGTCGTCGTCGTTGTTGTCGTTGTTGTCGTTGTTGTTGTTTGTTACTCTGGAAAATGTAATAATCATTTGTGCCTGGAACGTAATTCGGTTGCGTGCACATGCACGCCCGTGTAATTTAATATTTCACTTACCTACCAACATACTTAATATTATTTAATAATATTCCCTCTGACGCTTTTCTCACACTATCTCTCTCTCTCTCTCTATCTCTTTCTCTCTCTTTCTCTCTCTCTCTCTCTCTCTCTCTCAACATTTTATTAAAAATTTTTAATTCATAATTTTCAATGACTCTTCATTTTCAAATTATTATTTACTATATTCGATTATATGGGAAGGAATATTGGCATAGTTATATGTGACGTTGATTCACTTCGAGTCACACTTATCTTCGTGATAAATTTAAACGGGAATTGGTGGTTTCCGCGGTCAGAGAAACGTATAATATGACGCCTCCTGTGGTTTCATTCTGACCTTTGTCCTTCTGATAACAATCTATATATATATACATATATATATATATATATATATATATATATATATATAATATGATCATAATAATTTCGAGTTATTCGTTTTATGAAATAAAGGTATATGCTTCAAATCGATATAATTTAATTTTTCTTTTCTTTTCTTTCTCTCTCTCTCTCTCTCTCTCTCTCTCTCTCTCTCTCTCTCTCATTTGAACAGCAAATATCGTATGAAATTATTTTGAGAGAGATAACAACAATAGGATTTCAGGAATAATCTCTATTAATTTATATTTTTACGATGAGAAAATATATTATCAATTTATGGATATCGTTCGATTTATAATCGAATCTTTTTTTATCCAATTAAATTATTGTTCTTTTTTTCTTTTTTCTCTCTGTTTTTTTTTTCTTTTTTTTTTTTTTTTTTTTGTAGACATCGAAACACGTTGCAAATATAAGTGCATTTGTTGGTGCGAGAGAGAAAATTTAGAACGACGAATGATTCTTCGTGGAAAAAAAAGAACAAAAAGGAAAATATATATATATATATATATATAAAATTCGCAAGGTGAGTCGGTATATGAAATATTTCGCGTCTCGTTAAAGAAAATATAGCTTTTTCGTGTCGAGAAGAAAGGGAATAACACGATAAATGGTAGCCAGGGTGCGATGTTATCCAGAAGGAAGGGTGGAAGGTTTGTGGAAGGGTGGGTGTTAGGGTAGTAAACGACCGTAATTAGGCACCCCATCTCGACGCCTTTCTCATCCACCATTCTCTCTCTCTCTCCCTTTTTCTCTCTTTCTCTATGTCTCTTCGTATTTGTGCTATTCGTCTTTTTCAAGTACGATATATCTACTTGTATTATGCCAAAGTGAAAAAAGAAAGAAAGAAAGAATGGAAGAAAGAATGAGAGATAGACAGAGAGAGAGAGAGATAGAGAGAGAGAGAGAGAGAGAGAGAGAGAGAAAGAGAAAAAGAGAGAGAGAGAGAGAGAGAGGGAAACAGTCGGAGGCAAAAACATTGTCCGAGCGCTAATGACGAGAGGGCAGTTTTCTCTTTAGAGCCAGACCAACCTCTCTCTCTCTCTCTCTCTCTCTCTCTCTATCTATCTATCTC
This sequence comes from Vespa mandarinia, assembly GCF_050613455.1. Classification (NCBI taxonomy): domain Eukaryota; kingdom Metazoa; phylum Arthropoda; class Insecta; order Hymenoptera; family Vespidae; genus Vespa; species Vespa mandarinia. The sequence goes on along the minus strand of NC_140822.1, from coordinate 2,976,610 downwards.
TATCTTCATCTCTCATTCTCTCTCTCTCTCTCTCTCTCTAACTCATTCTGTTTCTACCTTGTTGAACCTTTCGTTTTCTTTTTTACCTCGCGAAACACGTCCGTGCCAATTAACGAATCGTCGCGTTGCACCCGTGTTTCCCACGGCAGGAATCGATCGATCGCGAAGCGGCAATAAAATCGACGTGCGATCATTGCGTTTTTCCATGTCGACCAGGACGTTTTTCGTTCGGCCATTACGAAACGCATACTCGTATAATAAATAGGATTTTCCGTGAATCTATTTTTAGAAAAAGAAAAAAAAAGAAAGAACGAAAGAAAGAAAGAAAGGAAGAAAAAACAAAAACAAAAAAATATTTTTTTCTCATCCTTTCTTTTCGTTTTCTTTTATATATATATATATATATATATATATATATATATATATATATATGTATATAAAACATGTTTTATCTTTGTCGTTTCTCTTCGGACAGATGTCACGAGATTTTTTGATCATGTAACATCAAAGATACTCATCGGATATATGTATATATGTATATATCTAAACGTGTGTAAGTGTTTCATGAAAAGAAAAAAAAAAAAGAAAATAGAAAAAGAAAAAATTTGCAACGATAGAATTCCATGGAGATTAAGAGAATGTCTCGGTCCCTTTCTACGTTTACTAAGCTTACCCCGTGTACCTAATATCTTCTCTCTCTCTTTCTCTCTCTCTCTCTCTCTCTCTCTCTCTCTCTGTCATTCTCTCACCTTTTATCTGCACCCTGTAAGTTTCATTCTTTTTTCACTTTTTTTTTTCGTTCTTTCTTTCTGCACGGTTCGCTGCCTATCCTGCTACGTTAGTGTAACTAAGGTAATGCGATCGGTGTACCCGATCCCTTGGGTCTTGAAAATTCTTTAATAAGGTCGCTAAGGACAAAGAAAAAAAATATGTGTGTGCGTGAATGTGTGTATATGTGAGAGAGAAAGAGAGAGAGAGAGAGAGAGAGAGAGAGAGAAAGGGAGGATATAAAGAAAAAGCTTGGTAAGAAAAGAAAATAGGACAATGATGGGAACCAAAGGAACGTGTTTTATCAGTGCAAGAAAAAGAAAAAAAGAAAAAGAATAAAACAAAAAAAGAAAAAAAAAAACAGGAAAAAAAAGGAAAAATGAAAAAAAGAACAGATATATTTTCTTATATTTTCCTTTCACGTTCGTATACTTACACACATTGCTTTATTACATGGATCCAGGAAATGCACGTTCGTGAGAATAAGAAGGAAAGGAGAAAGAAAAGAAGGAAAGAAAAAAGAAATAATAATAATAATAAGAGAAAGACAAAATAACGAAATTGTGCGTCGGTGACATAGCTCCTAGAATAATGCTTTAACACGTTTACTTCTAATAATATCATATTCAACGAATTTAGAGAGAGAAAGAAAGAGAGAGAGATAGAAAGATAGATAGAGAGAGAGAGAGAGAGAGAGAGAAAGAAAGAGATAACGTAGCTTTGCTATTTCAACTTCTCTACGAACGTCAGAGGTGATATTTTCAAAAGAACCTGAATAAGTTTTGTGCACGATATTACGCAGATATCATACGAAAGATAGACAGACAGACAAAGAGAGAGATAGAGATAAAGAGAGAGAGAGAGAGAGAGAGAGAGAGAGAGAGAGAGAGAGAGAGAGAGAGAAAGAAAGTAGTTTAAGGGAGGCCACATTCTTGCTTAATCAGGATTCTCAGCTCGACTTTCTTCTTCAACTTTTCCAATAACGTTCCTTCTTAGACTGAGCAAGCTTTTCTTTTTGGTGATGGGAGTGGAAGTAGAAGTGGGATCTTCAGAAATAGAAACAAGCGACTGAAACATTTGAGGATCTTCTCGAGTTAGGAAAGAAAGGAATAAGAAGAAATAATATTTCTCTCTCTCTCTCTCTCTCTCTCTCTTTCTCTCTCTCTCTCTCTCAAGAAAAGGAGAACTTAATATACCATTGGAGCGTTTATCAGTCGATAAAAAAGAGGAAGAAAAAAATTGAGACGAAGAAACACCACGAAAGAAAAAAAAAGAAAAAAAAGAAAAAAAAAAGAAAAAGAAAAAAATCGCACAAAGAAAAAGGAATGAAAAAAGAAGAGGTAGAAAGAAGGAACAAGTATGACCTTGAAAGAATGAAAAAGACAGAGGGCAGGAAAAAAAAAGAAGAAAAATAAGAAGTAGAAGAAGGAGAAGAAAAAGAAGAAGAAGAAGAAGAAGAAGAAGAAAAGTTTCAAAAGGAAAATCTCGTCTCGAAAGATCCGTCAAAACGTGAAACCAGAAGCTTAACTTAAGACGATGCTGGTCCAGCTGGCAGCCTTGATAGTAGTCGATACAAAGCACCGTGTCAGCACGATAAGATGACGCACATAAACTAGAAGAGAATAGAAGAATCGGACAGCCCTTTCTCTCTCTCTCTCTCTTTCTTTCTCTCTCTTCTTGTTTTATGTCCTTTTTTTCTTTTCATTCTTTATATGTCTCCTTAGAGTGGACGAGCCTAAGCACTTGCTCGAAACGCATGCGAGAGAAAATCGCCAGAAGGAATAGTTGGTCGCTTGAAGCTAAAAGAGACTTAGATGGTTTGAGGTCATACATGTAGGTATACTTCAAGGAAGAAGAGAATTCTTTGGCAAACGGCCAACTTGAGTATCTCTCCTGTGTTTGGCAGAATTTGTCCTCCTCCACCTCCTCCTTCTCCTCCTCCTCCTCTTCCTCCTCCTCCTCCTCTTTTTCTTCGACTTCGTCTTCGTCTTCGTCTTCGTCTTTTTCGCATATGTATATACATATATTTATGTGTCTCTTATATGTATGTGACTTAGTCTCTCTCTCTCTCTTTCTCTCTCTCTTTGTGTGTGTGTGTGTGTACGTGTGTATGTTTCTTCGTATTCTCGCCTCTTTCTTTTCTTTTCCCTGTGGTCTCTTTCCTCCATCCTCAACGCGTCCGGATACATGTATTTGGTTACACGAGATACTCTCGTGCATTTCAAGTCGAATGTTTGATGGCACTCTACTAGCAGCCAAGCTTACGGCAACCAAATTTTCATGTGTACGTGTATGTTGCGAATATATATATATATATATATATATATATATATATATGTTTACATATGTATGTATGTATGTATATGTATTCCTTTTGGGACGAACTATCGTGAGAATAATCTTTGAAGACATACTACCTAGTCGAGTGTGGTAAGAAAAAATAGATTTGAACAGAATTGAAAATATATTGAATATATTAAATTCTTTGTTAATTAAACATCAATCAAAGAGATACATCAAGAGAATGTATACCTTCGATAGGTTAATTAATTTCATATTAATTACGATTGAATAATTCAATACTTTTTGCAATGTTTCTTAATTATTACTTTGTTCGAATATCTTGAATGTCTTCTATGATTGGATATATCTATTGAAAATTAAAATGATATTAGTTATCTTTAAGAGCAAGTTACGTTTCAATGCAAGAATAAATAAATAAATAAATAAATAAATAAATAAATAAAAGTTAAATTAAAAATATACAAAAAGCACTTCTTTTTTTCGAATAATATATATATATATATATATATATATATATATATATATATATATATATATATATTTCCGTATCGATTTTATTCGTATCGAAGAATACATCACGATTTTAATAGTTATTAATAGACCTTTAAACTTTGTAAGATTAATAACAAGATTAACATCGATACCAATAAGTATTTATGCGTAAAGAAAATTTATTTATTAATTCTAAAGCGATATATCCGAAGATGAGAAAAAAAATCATTCGAAATTTATCGTAACGTTTCTCTTTCAATCGATCAAAAATTATGATCGGTTAATTTTCAATTTGAAGAAAAAGAAAAAAAAAAAAACGTATGAAAAGGAAAAAGTGAAAGAACGACTAACGAGAATTCTATCGAATCTTAACTTCGTTCGATTACTTTAACAATCTTCGATCCATCAAATTAATAAAATGACATTTAAAATATTAAATTTCGATAAAAATGTTCATTTAATATAAAATTTATTAATTTATTTGAACGAACTATATTTTATATTTATTATTGCCAATCGATATTATTTAATAAATTCTTATGAGATTTGGTTGGTATAAAATTGATTGGTATAAATCGCGAGTGATAGATAACAATTTAAGAGAAAGTTTTAGTATAACTCGATATGTATTCTGAAAAACATCGTAAATTCATATCGATCTCATGAGACATCGTCGTCATCCAATGCCGTCGACAAGTTCTCTCGAACGAGCTATCTTCAACATCGAGCCACTACTAGGACACCGTCTATAAATTTTCTTTTCATACTGAGAAAAAGGGAAACGAAACGTTCGTTCGATCGAGCTAGTGATTCTTCGAAAAATTTTCCTCTAAGGTACTCTCTCTCTCTCTCTCTCTCTATCCATATATCTTTCTATCTATATATCTCTCTTTTTCTCATTTCTGTTTTATATATATATATATATATATATATATATATATATAAATTATTATATATATATATATATATATATATATATATATAAAAGAAAAAAAAAAAAAGAAAAAGAAAGAAGACGAAGTTGTAAGCACGGAAGGACAAATTTTCAAAAGAGTCAAGGAAGATTTACAATTGGGTCAAATAGTTTTTTTTTAAATATTCGACCTTTCCTCTCTCTCTCTCTCTCTTTCTCTTTCTCTCTTTATCTATCCGTCTGTCTGTCTGTCTGTCCCTATCTGTCCTTCCTCCTTCCTGTTTTCCTTTTTTTCTCTTTTTTTGCTTCTTTTGTTTTTTGTACTTTTTGTTTTTTTTTTCTTTTTTTTTTTTTTTTTCATTTTTATTCCAGTTTTCGGTCGACGCGCTTTCGTACGGTTCCGCGTCCACCGTAATTCAATTTGTCACGCAGACGGAAGTTTTGATAACATCCTTCCGCTTGATTTGTATGTTTCGTGGGAAACTCACAGGCAAATAGTAATGGTAGTAGTGCTAGCCGTGTTCCTGATAGTGCTAGTGGCGATGGTAGTGATTCGGGAAAATGGTGGACCTCGATGCTCCCATCGAATTTTATTTCTATTTTTTCTTCTCTCTCTCTTTCTCTCTCTCTCTCTCTCATTCTCTCTCTTTCTCTTTTTTTTTCCTTTTATCTTTTTTTCTCTCCTTCTTTTTTTCTTTTTTTAATTTCTTTTTTTTTTGGTCCCAGAATAAACATACACACACACACACACATACATACATACACATACACACGCCAAACTACATTCAAAGCTACGCAACATTCCCCCCCACCCACTCCCTCCCACCCTCCCACTCTTTCTCTATTTATTCAAGAGTTATTGCCTCTTTTGAAAATTTTCAAGAACGTCCGACATTGCCACGATATTATTGTCGTGTTGATTATAATTACTCGTGTTGAATATAATAATTATTATATCGTGTTTTTATTGATGGCACAAAACAAAACAAAAAAGAAAAAAAAAAAAGAAAAGAAATAAAAATAAATAAATTAAGAGAAAACGAAGGGGAGAGGGAGGGAGGGGGGGGAGGAAACAATCAAAGGAGACAATTGTTATATAAGCCTTTCTATAGAAAAACGTCGTTTCCTTGAAGATCATAAAAATTTTGAGAAAAATTATGAACGATACGATAAAAGAACAATGAGAGAGAAAAGATTGATAATTATGGATGATAATTAATAATCAAAAAGAAAAAAAAAAAGAAAAAAAAAGAAGAAAGAAAAAGGAATCAGATACGCTAGCACATTCTCTCTACGTACAACGGACAGGAAGATCGGTAATTAGGTGACGCCGTCAGTCAATTTGCGAAACGTGCCCGTATGGAATAGGAAGGAACTTCCCTCGGGATGACGATGATGAGAGAGACAGAGAGACAGAGAAACAGAGAGACAGAGAGAGAGATAGAGATAGAGAGAGAGAGAGAGAGAGAGAGAGAGAGAATGTACGTGTATGCTGGTACAGGGAGGATGAGAAATAGGAGTAGAACGTTATAGATGGTTGATTTGTTGATCGATGTGGTTGGCAGGCTTGGTGCAATGCAGTCCTCCCGTCTCTTCCAGCCTATTCTTAGATTTCTTCTTTTTTTTTTCTGTTTCTCTCAATTCGTCGTAAAGGAAGAAGAGGTAACAACCAATAACGCCCTGCGGAGTTTTCAACCCTTATATACCTTTCACCCTTACTCCACGCCCATCCTCCGTCCAACTTTTACTTCCGTTTCCTTTTCCGGCTTCTATTTTCCGGAAGAAGAAGAAGAAGAAGAAGAAGAAGAAAAAGAAGAAGAAAATGAAGAAGAAGAAAATGAAGAAGAAGAAGAAGAAGATAAAAAAGAATAAAGAAGAAAAATGCCCGGAGTTCGTTCATTTCATTACTCGTTTCAGATTTTTCGTAATTAAACGTCCGTACATCCTCGTCGTCGTCGTCGTCGTAGTCGTCGTCGTCGTTGTTGTAATCATCGTCGTCGTTACCGGCCACGACCAACACCTATAATCTATTTATTCATCCTTTTTATTTCTATACGAACACAAACATTTTATTTTCTCTCTCCTTCTCTCTCTCTCTCTCTCTCTCTCTCTCTCTTTCTCTCTCATTCTATCTTTCTTTTTCTATCTATCTATCTATATATCTATATATCTTTGTTAGATTTTATCGCGATCAAAATTTCTATGAATCAGTATAAATATTTATAACTATAGAATCCTTTTTTTTCTTTGTTTTTTTTTTTTTTTTTTTTTTTTTTTTTAATAAGAATCGAACATTCTTCTTCTTATCTCGTTAAAAACTAAAGAAACGCTTTTATATAAATCTATCGTTATATAGTCTATAGTTATAATGTACGTACATATGTCGCAAGTTCAAAAGAGAATTCAGAAAAGATCGGTGAAACGATAGAAAAAGGAAACCAGTTCGTAAAGCGTGTTTCCATGAAAAATCTTTCGATAAGTAGTTCGTATCGGGATCTTTACAAGTGGAAACAAGAAAACCAAAGAGAAAGAGATAGATAAAGAAAAGATGCATCATCTCCCCTTTGTAGTCTGGTCTCGTTTTCGTCGTCTTTCACGAATAGAAACGAATACTCAACTTGAAGGAAACGCTCTCGGGGAAACAAAATCAAGCCGGATGTCTAGATAGAAAAAGAGAAGTAGTAGTATCGTCGTTGAAGGCGCACGACTACCCACGAAATATTTCTCACTACTAAAACCATCAGCAGATGCAACACAACGGTAGCAGCCGTTCTTTCCTCTTCCCGAAGCTCTGCTCGATTTCTTCCTTTCATCATTCGACTCGTCAGAAAAAGAGGGAATGCCGAAGAAAAGAAAAAAAAAAAAAGAAGAAAAAGTCCAAGAAGAAAGAGTACATAAAGATTGCCACAAGGAATTTGATTTGGACGACATCGTGGGGTATAATCAAGGAACATGAAAGAGATGAGTCAAGTTTATTCCTAGGTAACCTTGTATCAGGGGAAAGAAGGTGTACGTTCAAAGAGGTTGCCTCTCGTAGGAGTGATAACTCTTAGGGGTTGAACGGTGGTGCGGGTCAATTGGGCACTTCGTCGAGCCATTTAAACATTTCGAACGACGTTGTGTATCTACGTGCCTCCATCTATCTTTCTTTCTCTATGTCTATCTATCTCTATCTATCTATCTTTGCTACGCTATGCTATCTCTTTCTCTCTCTCTCTCTCTCTCTCTCTCTCTCTCTCTCTTTCTCTCAATCGCTCGTTCACATTTCTAGATAAATGTATAGGAGAGAGAGAGAGAGATAGAGATAGAGATAGAGATAGAGATAGAGATAGAGATAGAGAGGTAGAGAGAGAGAGAGAGAGAAAGAGAGATAGTGAACGAAAATGGGGGCGTATTCGAGACGCTCCCCTCGTACATGGCAATTCCCAGGGAGAGCGTAATCCCGTACGTTCGACGGTTCTCTGATTCGCACGATCGCGCAATTCGGTCTTTCCCACTGAGAATGCGCCCTTACTTCGTCTCGTCCTCGTAATGCGCACGAGCTTATATCACGAAAGGTGCGATGCAATCGTGTGTGTACACGTCTTTGTATGTGTATATATATATATATATATATATATATATATATATATGTATATATATGTATAAGGTATGTGCTCTTCTTTTACCGTAGATTTTCTTCTCGATCTGTGCCGAACCGTAAGGAATCCAGTAAATTTTTCTTTTTTTCTTCCCCCTTTCTATCTTTCCTTTTTACCTTCTCTTTCTCTCTCTCTCTCTCTCTCTCTCTCTCTCTCTCTCGCTCGCTCTTTCGCTCTCTCTCTCTCTCTCTCTTTCTGACTTTATACTTCATTCATTTCCTCATGCATTAAAATTGTTTCAAACGTTTCGTCATATTTTTCATTTTTATAATTTATCTTTGTATTTTTGTAATTTATTTATTTATTTTTTTTTTTTTCTTACTCTTGTACATTTTTTTTTCTTTTCTTATTCTCTTATTTTTAATTTCACTTTTATTTTTAACTTATTATCGTTGTTGTCCATACAAGCTGAGATTGTTTTAATGGCTCGTCGTGTTTTTCTTTCCTTTTTTTTTTTTTTTTTAATTACTTTTTTTTCCTTTTTTCTTATTTTTAATTATATTCTTATCTTTATCTCTTTATTTCTTTTTTCTTTTTTTATTTTTGTTTTCTCTTATTATCGTCGTTGTTCGTACGAGTTAAAATTATTTTAAAGATTCGTCGTGTATTTTTAGTTTTTAATTATTTTTATATTATTTTTGTTTGTTTGTTTGTTTTTTTTTTTTTTTTCTTATTATTGTTCGTAATAGTAACTGTCGTAATAATCAATCGCATCGAGTCAAAGTAGATTCAAGAATTATCAACTCGCTTTACGATTCAACTCTGAGAATCATCGTGAAACCCTTTCGGACATCCGGGACTTTATTAATTCGATTCTATGCATTTCTCGGTGGTGGTCAGCTATTCTCGGATAATTTGAATATTTCGTATGCACCTCTCGTTACACTTACGTGTTTAATAGACGATGCCGCCATGAATGCTAATGAAATTATAGAGGTGGATAATAATATATGCGAAATAGTCGAAACTTTCCGAAAGAAGAAGGGAAACGTATATAATTTTCATTGGGATCATTTTTTTTCTTTAAACGTTTATACGAATTTTTCTTAATACGAATTTTCAATATGTAATAAGCTTTTCATACGTTTTTTTTTTTTTTTTTTTTATCAAATTTTTATTAAAAATTCGATGAGAGTGAAAGGGAGAATGAAAACGGCTGAGAGAGGAGGAGAAGGAGAAAATCAATGCATTCGTACGTTTTCATGATGAATCATTAATTTCTTTTTTCTTTTTTTTTTTCCCTCCCTTTCTTTTTCCTACGTGGATTCGTTCGTACGGAATGAATGGCAATAAAAATCAATTTTAAAACGTTACCAAATATTATTTGTTAATATTGCTTTAAGGGCTAAACGATCGATGGAAGGCAATTTGAAAAAAAGAAAAAAAAAGAAAAAAAAAAGGAAAGAAAAAGAACGAACGTATCGGGGAAACAAACGTTGGCATTTATATATCGAATCGATATCGTTAAAATACTTCATAGTATTAATATAATAAATTTTTGCCAATCTTCTTCATTTAACTTTCTCGTTTTCTTTTTATTCTTTTTATTATCATCGTAATCCCTCGAGGATATATACATATATACATATATACATATATACATATATACATATATACATATATACATATACTTATTTCGATTAATTCAACAAAGTATTTCTTATCTAATTTAAACAAGAATTCTCTTTTACGTAATTTATCAATACAATCGTGTTACCATTTTCGTTAGAAAATAAATCGCTGATCAAATTCAAAAGTTGCCAGAGAGAAAGAGATTAGAGAATGAAGGAGAGAGACAGAGAGAGAGAGAGAAAGAGAGAGATAGAGATAGAGATAGAGATAGAAATAGAGAAAGAAAGAGAGAAAGATAAAGAGAGAGAGAGAAAGAGAGAGAGAAAGATATGTTCGTCTTGGTCTTCGAAATGAAACGGTGAAGCTAATTTCAGATTCCGTGAGTTGTTCTACTCACAGGTAGGATATATAGGAATTTTAATAAATCTCTCAAGCTGACGTGTACGTTCCACTCGTAGTGATTTTCACCCTGCGCGATATACAGTCATAAAGTAGGAGAGATAGTCAAACGTTCTACACAACAGCCATGTAGAATTATAAGCTTTTGAGTGTGAGTGTAACTAGGATTATATTACACAAACTTCTGTATAGTTGTTTGTAGGTGGAAGTAGGTACATTGATATCCTCAGAATTCTCTCTTGTCTTTCAAACAATCAAGCTTCCGATCTCTTTCTCTCCAAGAGGTACCATATGTACGTACACATATTACATCTACACACACGTATACACAAAAATATATATATATATATATATATATATATAAATGAAAGCTAAATCATTATTGTAAATTTTACGTATGGTAAATTTTTCTTAAAATCTTGTAATATTCATTTTAAGAGGATATTGAAAAAAAAAATAAAAAGAAAAGAAGGAAGAAAGCGGAAAAGAAAAAAAGAAAAAAAAGAAAACGAAAAGAAGAACAAAAAGAAAAAAGAAAAGAAAGAAAAAGGAAAAGACAAAACAATTCGTTTGCCCCCACCCCATCCCATCCAACCCTTAGGCCGATAAAAATACGATTTCTAATAGGATATTTAATTACGAAATATCAACTAAAGGGCAAATATTATAAAAGCAACGTTAAAATAACTCGTTTAATAAAACGTTAAAGAAATCTTTTAGAATTTCGACGAAATTTAATTCTTTATTAACCGCTAATGAAGTCACTGATGCGAGTAATTAACGTTCACCGAGAAGAAAGAAGTCCTAGAACAGATTAAAATTTCTCCTCCGGTCGTCACGATGAAGAGAAGTAATCACGTTTACTCTAGGAATGTAATTGGATCATCCACTAATTTTTGCGGTTTCGAAAGCGAACGGACAATATTGATCGCCACGAAAGAAAGAAAAAGATGGGAAGGAAAGTAGAACAAAAAAAGAAAAAAGAGAGATAGAGAGAGAGAAAGAGAGAAAGAAGAAGAAGAAGAAGAAAGAAAAAGAGACAAGGAGAAACGAATTTACCAGAAAGGAAGGACGTTTTATACGGCTGTACGATTCTCGAGAGGCAAAGTGCTAGAAAATTTAGAGTAGCCGAACTCGATCTGACCACACTGGTCGAGTCAGCGAAACTAGTTACTACACACACATACACACGTATGCATATATATATTATATGTATATATGTTTGCAATGTTGGCATGGGTTTCCCTCGATCGAATAAGAAAAATATATTTCATGCGATGGGGGATTTTAAAAAATGAATGATAAAAAATTATATGGCAACCATATAAAAATATCCTGTGCCGCGTATTGTGTTTCCAGTATATAAATTACGTGCAAGACGAGAGGGGTGAGATTGGGTAGGTGGTGTTGCGAATGGAATGCTTTTGGAAGAGAACGATAGGAAATAAAAAGAAAAACAAGAAACAAAAAATAAAAAGGAAAGAATGAAAGAAAGAAAGAAAGAAAGAAAGAAAGGAAGTATAATTAATCGTCCATGTAGTAGACAGCATTCGATAAAACAATATTTCACGGTCACTGATAGTCTCTGTTTTTCTGGAAAGTTAGTGCCTCGGCAGTGTTACATTTAAGGTAGATAAACTTGATTTACCGACATCGGATGTCTGTAGAGTGGACCGCAATTTTTGGCGAAAAAGAGACTTCCCGCGAATAAATTTATACCGTATGAGGGCACACGAATATCTTTTTAAAAAGACAAACAAACGAACGAACGAACGAACGAACGAATGAACGAATGAACGAACGAACAAACAAAACAAACAAACGTAATAACTAATACGTCGTAAAGTTTTATTTTCTCAATTAATATCAGAATATTATCATTCGAAGGATATGATTCAGATAATTTAGGTATTTTCAGATGCGAGACAAGGTAAGCATTTTGGAGATGCAAACGGGATGGTCAATGGACGATAGGGGGTGGTAGTTGGGAGTTGAGACGGTAGGGGTTGAGGGGTAAAGGTGAGTAGATACTCCGGGTTACCGGTTGGTGTGGTGCCACTGTCCTGAGGGATAAGCCGAGAGTGGCTGCTACTGCTAACCACGTTCGATAAGCGGTTAGGTCAGATCCCACGAATCCCTTTTCCCTCCCTCTCTCTCTCTCCTTCTTCTCTATTTCTCTCTCTCTCTCTCTCTCTCTCTTTCTCTCCTCGATCTCGTTCTCGCTATGCATTAACTACGGAGAGGACGACGTTCTCCTTCTAATGAAACTTTGCAAAACTGAAGCGAAGGAGGAAGCCGACGTGGCAGTACAGCTTCTGAGAAGAGCGAAGAAGTTGATTGCTTTGGTGGTTCCCAATGTATCTATGTGTTAGTATCTTTCATACACCTGTATATATATATATATATATATATATATATATATATGTATAAAGGATTTACTGGTTAAACCATGAACGCAGACAAATTCATAGACATAGACACACGTACAGAAGTACTACATCTACGATAGAGGGATGAACAACACAAGGTGCACACTGAAGCGTACGTCGCGGCACGAAACGTCGCCAACGACAAATGGGATTCGTGCCGTCCCATTGACTGTGCTCGACGTACGAGCAGATTAGTGTTAATGTGTTTTGTCGTGTCCCCTTTTCATCTCGCCCAAAGCCTTCCGGATGTATCGGCAAGTAACCCCTCTTACCTCCCCCCCTCCTTCTCCTTCTATATAGTCTCTTCTATATGACCATATACATATATATACATACATATGTATGTGTATGTATATATATATATATATATATATATATATGTACATATATACAATATATATTATGTACTGGATGCCCAGAAAGTGACATAACTCACATGCGTGAACGAAATTCAAACGAGCATTGTTTCAGTGAAAGAGAGAGAGAGAGATAGTAAGAGAGAGAGAGAGAGAGAGAGAGAGAGAGAGAAAAAGAGAGAGAGAGAGAGAGAATCAACAAAGATGAATTATTCTCTTCCTACACAAAGCCAAGTTACATGTAGTCCTTTCTCTAACGATTCGGTGCATTAACAGAATGATCGAGATTATTATACGATTATGTGACGATCGAATCTCTGTCTTTAACTGAGTATATATATATATATATATATATATATATATGCGTGTTTATGTATATGTTTGTGCATGTGTATGTGTGTGTGTTATGTTCCTTGTGTACGCGCGTGTTTTTATCACATGAAAATTGTTCAAGCATTCTTAAATTTCATTTCAATGATTTTTCGATATATAAATTATTTCAACACAGCTCAACAAAAATCTTTCCTTCTTTCCTTGTCCCCCTAACGTCACTTTCCTTGTTCTCCCCGTCGTACGTCCTCACTCCCTCCCCTCCCCTCCCCTCCCCTCCCCTCCTCACCGCCTACCCAGATCGTTATTACGTTAATGGTATTTTTCCTCCTTTTTTTCAAACATTTTTTTAATTCCATTTCGTGGATACTTCGTTCCTCTCTTTTTTTGCTTTTATCTTTTTCTTTCTTTTTCTTTTTTTTCTTTTTTTTTTCTTTCTTCCTTTTTCTTCCTAAAAGCCGTACTCGCACAAAAATATGTAGCAGAAGTAGGAGATATTAATAATCGGAGAGGTAGGTGGGAGGAGTGGAGGGGGACATTAATATCACGAGTAGTTACAATTTTCTGCAATAATGATTATTGAATAAAACATTCGATATTTTGCTCTGCTGCATATTGCGTACGCTGATAGCTACTTTTTTTGCATAGAGATAAGCATGTAGTATCGAATCGGTCCATCGAATATGAGAAATATTGCTACAGAGAGAAAGGGACAGAAAAATAAAGAGAGAGAAAGAGAGTGACAGAGAGAGAGAGACAGAGAGAGAGAGAGAGAGAGAGAGAGAGAGAGAGAGAGAGATGGTAAACAAGTGAACGAGTTTGCTCGCATACGAAGGTAAAAACTCTCATACTATACTAAAATACTTTCTCGTCAGTGGAATTACTCGACGACGAGCTCGACGACCTCTTCTCTTTTTTCGTAAAATAAAAGAGAAAGGTAAAGAGAGATAGAGATAGAGAAAGAGAGAGAGAGAGAGAGAGAGGAAAGCTTTTTAGGATCCTTATCTCGACGAGAAGAAAAGGGCGTTATCTCGTTGACCCATCGCGTAAAGGTCACGTCTCAAAGTTCGTAGAACAAGAAATCAAGGAAAGAGATCAACTACCTTTCAAAGTCCCTGGGAAATTAGACTTTTAACTTGTATTCTATTTCTTTATATATTGTTAACTTAATTTTATTTTATTGATGTAGTAACTATCATTGTATTCCATTTATCAGAGATTCATGAAGATAAATCTAATGAGATAATGAAAAGGATCGAAAATATACGTTTTATTCTTTATACTGACGTAGTAGAGAATAAAATTTAGCAACTATAATAACAATTACATTTATGTATATACATATATATGTATGTATGTATGTATGTATGTATGTATGTATGTAAGTACATGCTTCTATTTTTGAACGATCTACTTTACTTAACGATATTCATTTCAAACAGAAATTCACCTTATATACCATTGCCGCACATTACTTTTTTTCTTTTTTTTTTTTTTTTCTTTATCCTTTTTGCCATTGTAAAGAGAGATCTCTCTTATGTATGTATTTATGTATGCATATATGTATGTACATATGTATGTATATATGTATGTATGCTCGAGGAAATCGATAAAAGGGGCCATTGAAATTCGTCTCTGCTCATCGTACGATTCTAAAGTTATATTTATACGTACGTATGGTATGTGTATCTCATCATTCGAGGAAATGCCTGGCTTAATCTTTATATCGTTTTTATCAAGGAAAAAAAGAAAAAAGAAACAAAAAAGAAAAAGAAAAGAAGGACAACTTGATTTATTAATTACCAATAACACATACACACAAATACACACACACACACACACATACATGTAAAAATATATATATATATATATATATATTTACATGTATATTTCCTTTCAAGAGAAATTATTAAATAATTAAGAGAAAATATTTTAATGAAAATAATTTGTTGGCTTATATACAGCTGTTAAAAAAACGATAAATTTTTATAATAGATATAGATCCAACGTAAGTTGGATAATGGTTGTTGTATAATAGTTAAAATGGCAGATCGAGCCAAACCGGCCGACTCCGTCTAATGTCTTCCTCTCTCTCTCTCTCTCTTTATTCTACCAATAGTCTCATGGTACTCTAATGGTTCGACGATAAAATAACAAATCGCATTGTTGTCATTGTCGAGAGAAATTTCTTCGGCCGTAGAGTTAATTCAACCGCGAATACTATAAAAGGCCATTCTCCAACAGCTTCCTTCCATCGGGGTCGGCCTATATATGAGAATCTTCAAGTGTTGCCAAGGTGGAATCTTATGCCAAAAAAGAAAAAGAAAAAGAAAAAAAAGAAAAAGAAATAAAAAGAATATAAGACAAAAATAAATATATATATATATATATAATAAAAAAGAGGAAGTTCTCATGAGATTTTCCTGCACGAACGACGATAGAAATGAAAATATTGACCGAGCGTTTAAATAGAAACGTACAAAAAGAGAAAGAAGGAAAAAGAGAGAGAGAGAGAGAGAGAGAGAGAGAGAGAGAGAGACAGAGAAAAAGAGAAAAAACATTTCCAGTTATCTTTCCTTTTTCCAATCCCTTTTTTTCCGATATTTTTCCATCGAATACCTTCGATAATCGGCGCACGAATGCGTACACGCAAAATAAATAAAAGCTTTAAAAAGCGGAAAACTTTCAACTATCCGACCGTAATTTTTGAATATTTGACGTTCGATGGACAATTCTCATCGTTAAACTAGACATAGTGATAAAAACGTATACCAGTTATCCTCTTATTAATGAAAAAAATACATCCCATATTTAATTGATAAATATTAATTCTTGCTTTGCTTTATTTTGCTTTGTTATTTTTCTTCTTTTTTTTCTTCGTTTTTTCTTTTTCTTTTTTTGTTTGTTTGTTTTGTTTTTTGCTTTTTTTTTTGTTTTCTTTTTTATACAGCGCAACGTAATAAATTTTCAAAAATAAAAGGAAAATATTCAGGCACTATAAATCTTCGTTTCTTAAGAAGAAAAGTCAAGAAAGAAGAAGTTTTAAAAAAGACACACACACAGAGAGAGAGAGAGAGAGAGAGAGAGAGAGAGAGAGAGAGATGCTGAAAGTTGAGAAAAGAGATTTAGTTTAAAATGGTAATTCCAGTTAATCCCTGTACACTACTAAATCCACTCTATCTAGTAAGAAGTCTGTAGACGCGAAAATCACACGAGTCAGCATCTCTTCGTTATCTCTTTCCGTAGATAATAACAAAGATAATGAAGATGATAATCTAATTAACCTAACCTACAAAGTAATCTCGGTGCATTTTCCTTTGGAACGTATGAACTATTATACCGAAGAGGCAATCCCTCTATCTTTTGAATTCCGTTAAGAATTCCACGGATTCTCTCTTGATACCGCGTCCTAACCATGAAATTCCACGTCTCAACGTTTCAACCTCATATCTCCTCTTAATCATTATAATCCGTACTGACCACGATTATGTCGAGGCAAAAATATGGTCCTTTTTACAAAAAAAAAAAAAAAAAAAAAAAGAGATAAAATAAGTATATATATATATATATATTTTTTTTTTTGTTTATATTTCTTATTACCTTTTTATATTATTTTTATAAATTTTTTATTTCGCGTAGCAATCTAGTTATTCATACGAAATGATTTCTTTTTTCTTCTTCTTTTTTTATTCGTTTTTCTTTTTTCCATTTCTTTTTTTTTCTGACTACTATTTTGCACATGAAATTTATTTGCGACTATTTTTTTTTCTTTTTTTTTTTTTTTTTTTAAATAGAAAATTCTCTTCAAACTCGACGCTATATTGTTTATTCAATAATTGACGAGCATACACACACACACACACGCGCTTTCTCTTTCACTCACTCTCCCTCTCTCTCTCTTTCTCTCTCTTTCTCTCTCTCTCTCTCTCTCTCTCTCTCTTGCATTTTCTCATTCGTTCGATTTCACGCAGACCCGTCCGTTTTGGATATAACTAGAAAATAACTAGAAATCCACGGTAGCTTTTCTATTGCGGTATGCGCAATCTTGATAAGCATGAATTTTCGTCCGAATTCATGCTTCTGGCGATCGTCGAATTCGTTTAAATATCAAATGGCTACAAACGGGATGCCCTATATTTAACATCGAAATCAAATATTTGAATGTACTGCTTATATGCTCGTTTCAAAATTATATGCCGTCTTATTTAATTTAAAGTAATGAGCTCATTAAAAAAATAAAAAAAAAAAAGAAAAAAGAAAGAAAGAAAGAAAGAAAGAAGAAGGGAAAAACGAAGAGAAAAAAGGAAAAGAGGGAAAGGAAAGGAAGATTAAATGAAATTTTTTTAAATCCTTCGAATTTATGAAATATCTCTGATGGACGAATATATTCGACGAATCGAATGGACGTCTGATGGCCGATGATTGATGCCCTCGAAAAGGATCCCTAATTAAAATGAATTATGCGAGATTTCTATGTTCACCGATTGACGAGAGTATAGAACGACGGATAAAAAAAAAAAAAAAAAAAGAAAAAGAGAAAACAGAGAAAAATTAAAATTGAAAGATTTCAATTTTATCATCCCTCCATTTCTCCATGCCGTATCGAATTCGATTTACATTCTCAATGAACGATACAATTGATATAATCTTAAATGATAATAAATGAAAACGATTTGTATACTCCTGAAGGCAGAAATTGCACTGAGAGGGTTCTTATCGGACTATTGATATTTAGAGGATGCTACGAGCAAGAATAAAATGTGAGACAGACGAATTTAAATTAAACAAGAGAGAGAAAAAGAGAGAGAGAGAGAGAGAGAGAGAGGGAGAGTCAAGAGACACTTTAGAGAGAAAGAGAAAACCAAGTGGCAGAAGCCGATAAATCAGCTGTTCTAGTCGGAATTAGTTACCGTTCCATTTTGCAGGAAGGTTAAGTAAGCCTCTTCCTTCTTCCTTCCTCGAGCTCTTGCAATTTCTCAAACCCCGTTAGTGTTTCTTTATCCTTTTTTTCTCCTATCTCTCTCTCTCTCTCTCTCTCTCTCTCTTTCTTTCTCTCTTCCTCACATATATACACACACACTCTTTCTCTCTCTGTTTCTTGTCAGCCCCTTAACATCTTCCCTCTCTTTTCCTCTTTCTCATTATTCTCAGCATCCGGAGCAACGTCTTCATCTAGAGACAAAACCGCAATACACGGTCTCTCCTTGTCAGAAAAATCAACATTAGTGTCAAGTCGACTTAACCACCTCGTTAAACTCATCTATAAGATCTTCGTTAAATTTGAGGGTTGAAACAGAAAGAAACAGACAAAAAAAAAAAATATATATATATATATATATTGATACATCACGAAGTTGTTAGAAAAATTATTTCTAACAAATTCTTAATTTATATTCAATTATAATTATCTCAAGGCACCTATAAGATCTTCGTTAAATTTGAGAATTGAAATCAGAAAGGAACGAATAAAAAAAATATATATATATATATCGATACATCATCGAAGTTGTTGAAAAATTATTATTAATAAATTTTTAATTTATTATCGAAACAGTACGATGTTATAGAAGAAAGAAAAAAAAAGAACGAGAAAGAAAAGAAGAAGCAAAAAAAAAAAAAAGAATCGTAAAATCGTTTGAAAGAAATTCTTTATAATATCGTAGCGTTTATTCTTTATAATAGCGTTGCCATCGCTAATATCATCTATCAATAATAATAATAATAATAATAATAATAATAATAATAATAATAATAATAATAGTAATAATAATAATAAGAGAAAAAAAAAGTATTCTTCCAATTCTTTTTTTATTCGATATAACTTAAATTTAAAGTTAAATTTTTGGACGGAAGTCAAACAGTGAAATAGAATGATTGAAGAATATTCTTGTTGATCGATTTGTGTTGGCCGTATGCAAAGGAATTTTCAATCGAGTCAAGTGAAACTAACAACAACAGCTGTCCTAACAGGTCAAGATAGTGTTCCTTTTTGAATGGGTGTCCCTTCATTCTCTCCTGAAATTACAATGAAAAATCTTTTATTAAAATCAACATGATTGATTAATGATCGTCAAATTATCAATCAACACGATTGATTAATGATCGTTAAATCATTATCGTTTTCTTTTTTCGTTCACGATTTATCCGTAAAATTAAAGGATATACACATACACACACACACACACACACACACAGATAGACAGACAGACATATAAAAAAGTTTTAATTTTTCCAAAGTTTAAGAAATAATTTCCTCGACGTTTTGAAAAGGAATATTAAAATCGTCATAGTATAAATTTAAATGAATGTCTTTCTGTCAATTTGAGGAACGAATTTTTGCGTTTCAAATTTAAAGTGTTTTTTCTTTTTCTTCTTTTTTTTTTTGTTTTTTTGTTTCTTTTGATTCACATTTTTAAATAACGAGATAATATCTTTACTTTACTTTATAACCTTTGACATACGGAAATAGTCTATTAATAATAAATCGAACGACAAACATCAAACAACGATTTTCCTCTTGGAGACTCTTCTTATTATCTGTTTTTTTTTTCTTTTTCCTTTTTTTTTCTCTTTTTCTAGATCACAGGTCATCTTCTTTTTATTCTTTCTCCTTTTTATCACTTTCTTTCTTGCTCACCCCTTCCTCCTCTTCCCCTTTCTTCTTCCCCTCCTCCTCCTCCTCCTCCTCCTCCTCCTCCTCCTCCTCCTATTTCTCTACACCTCCTTCTTCTATTTTTCCTCTCTGCCTCTTTTCTATGGACAACAAAGAGAGCACCTCGACAACGGGAACGATCGACGAGATATTTTAAAAGAGCACTTTTAAAGCTCATCCAAGGATCTACGATTAGGCAATCTCACACGACTCGTGTCTTCCTCGAGTTTATCGAAGAATGAACGATTACGTGAAAGACTTGGAAATCGACTGGAATTAATGACTTTAAGATAAATTCTTTTAGAACTTTTTCCTCGAGAGATTTTCAGATTAGGATTAGGAAAGGGATAATGGTTTCATTTCTTTTCCTTTTCTTTTCTTTTCTTTTTTTTTTTTCTTTTTTTGTTTTCTCCCTTCTTCTTTCTTTTTCCTTTTATTTTTTTTTTTTTGTTCATCATTCCTAAGAAAATGAACATTGTTTTATTTTCTTTTTCTTTCTTTCTTCCTTCCTTTCGTTTCTTCTTCGTTGTCTCTCTTTTTGATTTCTACTGTGGCTAAAGAAAACGAAAAAGAAAAAGAAAAAAACAGAAAAAGAAAAAGAACACATCAAAGGATAGGAAGAAGAAAAAATATAAGGACAATCTCCTTGTAGAAGATAAAGCTTGTTTGATTTTCTTAGATGCGATTTCTTCTTAGACGGGTACTCGTTTAAAGTCATCTCGTTCGATTTACCTTCGAGATAAATAACGCTTTTAAAGGTAGAAAACTTTTACCAACGTGAATACAAGAGGAAAAGGCATTTACGAATTTACGGTACTTTCTCTTACTATCTAATTGTACGACACTAGAAAAGCTCACTTTCATTTTGTATCTAACTACTGCGAGATTAAATTCAAATTTCTTCAACTCCTTCGGGAAAAGTAGAAAGAAGAATGAGTGGATGGTGGATGAAGTGGAAGGACGGAGGCGAAGGGAATGTGAAAGGAAATCCTACGTAATATTATCCACTTTGTTTAATCCCTTTTATCTTTTATTTAAAACAGAAGATAATCCTTAATCCGGCAAACAGAAGAATATTCTTTGAACGTTTCAATATTATAGGATATCATCCCTATACTCGACCATTACATTAAATCCTTTACAGATAAGTATCTCAATAAAAATCTATCCATTGGATGTAAAGTTCTGAAAAAGGGCATTAGAAAGTAATAAACTTCGATGATATTAGTCCGTAAAAAAAGGAGGAATAAGAGTTACTCGTTTCAACATAAGTATTAAGAATCAAAGATCATTGACGACATACGATCGAACTTTCTTGGCGCGATCGAACTATCTTTAACGAGACTTTGACATTAATAGAAGACGAAGAACTAGGCTATCAGAAAGCTCTCTTTTCTTTACGATGAATTACCTATCTTAACTTAACTTGGCTATCTGCTAAGGAGAAAAGTCACGGAAGAAAATATGAACGTACATTATACGGTATATTGAACTAGAAATATATAGAAAGAGAGAGAGAGAGAGAGAGAGGGAGAGAGACAGATAGATAGAAAGTCCACATTGGATATTTCGAAAATGGTCAACGAATTTTGCTGAGCAAGCTTATAGATATGGTTGATGTGAATGTATTAAAGAGAAGGGGGAAGGTGGGAGGTGAGTGGGTGGGGGAGGGATAAGGGGAGTATAGGGTAAAAGGAGAGAAGAGGAAGGAAAGGTAAGGAATGAGGTTGCTTAAATCTACGGAGTTGAGACAGGACTTACCGCCAAGATGCAAGACCGCAAATGGCGTTCAAATTAATTTCGGGCAAAGTTTGTCGGTAAATTATTAATACCGTTGGCTCGACTACGACGAGGATGAGGACGAGGACGAGGATGAGAACAAGGACGACGGCGTGGCGGCATTGGTTGGCGCAATGGCGGGCTCCTGCTGACTCGGTTGTCCCCAGCTAAATGTGCCGCTTAATTAGGAAATCCGCAATTGTGGGAACGTGGGTATTGTCGACGGTTTTGTAACCGGCTTTCAATCCTAACGCTTTAGCTAACACCTCGCGTGCGATCCTCACTACGCGAACACGTTCCACCTTTGTTCGAGAACCATAGTGACCGCTGGGATACGGATTCCAAATGGATTCGTTCGGTAACACGTGCGCATAGCTTAAAACTATTCTGACAAGCTTTCGAGCATTACTTGATTTCAGCAATACGATATATATCTATATCTATATATATATATATATGTGTGCGTGTGTGTGTGTGTGTGTATGTAGTCAAATATATAATCATATATATGCTTGGTAGTCAAATATATAGTCATATATATGTCTTTATAGTCAAATATATATTTACTTTATATTTGAAATATTATAGAAGCAATTGAAATACTTTGATTTTTATTATTATGTTTTCTTATAATTCGAAGAGAGCTAAGAGAGAGAGAGAGAGAGAGAGAGAAAGAGAGATGGAGAATCAAGTACTTTGGGAATTCAACGCCATGGGAAATTCGTTTGCAAGCTTTAGAAAGTTTCCTTCCACTTTGGTATATTCAACGTTAGAAAATAATAGCTTAGGTGATAGTTGAAATATAAAATATCTTTTCTCTTTGATAAAAGAAGTAACTTCTTTTATTTTTTCTTTTTCTGTCTCTTTTTTTTTTTTTTTTTTTTTTTCTTTAATTCTTCCTTTCTTTTTTTTTCTTCCTCTTCTTTTTATTATTATTAAACCCACGACTGTATTTGTCGAATAAAGAGTAAGAATGAAAGAGGAAAGGTGGGAAGTGGGGGGAGAGGGGGGCGGGACGGGAGAGGGAGGGAGATAAGAGGAAAGGTCAGAAAAAGTAGGGAGTAATAAGGCAAGGCACACCGTACGGTGTTTACTTTATTCACGAATAATTTCATTTTTAATTAAACCTCTTTTTCAAGTCCCCCCCTCCCCATCTCCCCCCACCCCACTTCTTCGAATTATATGAATAATTTTAATTGAAAGACGTACCTCAGTGGTCCTCTACAGTTGTGATATATCGAAGAACGAAATACGATTTCGTTCGTACGCGTTCGACCAATACTTTCTCTTTCTCTTTTTTCTTTTTTCTTTTTTCTTTTTTTTTTCCTTTTTTTATCTTCTTTCTTTTTACCTCTTTTCTTTTCACGAACAATTTCATAGTTGATCTCTCTCTCTCTCTTTCTCTCTCTCTCTCTCTCTCTCTCTCTCTCTGTCTCTTTCTTTCTCTTTTTCTCTCTCAGGCTTCACGATCGCATCGTATTCTCTCGGAAACATAGGAATTGATCACCATAAGTGAATTCGTTCCCCTTGGATATAACCACAGACGTACTTGGAATACTTGCTGGCTTTAAGAATTTTTAGAGAAAGAGTGAGAGAGGACGGCTCATGAATGCAAATTAAAACGTTTGCCATCTTCTTTCTCTCTCTCTCTCTCTCTCTCTCTCTCTCTTACTCTCTATCTTTCTCTCTATCTTTCTCTCTCTCCCTCTCTCTCTCTCTCTCTCTTTTTTTTCTTCCTTTTTCTTTTTCTGCATATCTTCTTTTCTACCTTTCACCATTATTTCACTTTTCTTATAAATGATGTTCAAAAGTCGATAATACCTGAGAACGGCCAACCAATCCGTTTATAGATTTCAAAGAATGACAAAGGAATATATTTAATGTCTATTTACATCTAACATCATTATCACACGAATTTCAAATAAACATTACTTCGTAAATGATCATATTTCTTTTTCTTTTTTCCCCTTTTCTTCTCCTTTCCTTTTCGATGTGATTTTATTAAAATCAAAATTTATCTACATATATATATATGTAATATCTCGTTAGTTTCCTTCTAGGAAAATTTCATAGAAACTAGACAAGGTTTATTAAAGGCCAGAACAAGTTTCGTTCTCGTATGTCACCGTAACTTTAACTATATCTATTATATCTACGTAACTTCGACAATGACTCGGAACATTTACGTTGCGTGACTAATATTTAATTTCTCTACGTTATCGAACGAGAGAGAGAGAAAGAGAGAGAGAGAGAGAGAGAGAGAGAGACAAGTTAGGAAAGATAAAACGTCAACTTCGAATACCACTTTAATATTATAATATATTTCGAAGTCGCGGAATAAAATATTTTCCTTTTTTCTGTTTCTCCTCTTTTTTTCTACAATAAAATAAATAAAACAAAAATGTGTATATATATATATATGTATATATATATATATATATATATATATATATATATATATATCTTCTCCATTAATATTCTAGATTTCTTTTCATGAAATATTCTCTGGCACTATATTTACATTGTAATAATAATAATATCGAAAATGGAAAATGGATCTCGCGTATTGCTGACATGACATATTCTATCTCATATTAAAATTCGAACGGAAGTTTCCTGGTTTTCATATGGGGTAACGTCGAACGTCATGAAAACGAAGCACACATTATATTTTCAGAGTATGCAAATCGCTATGAATAAAAATCGTTTCTTCGCTTATACATATTTCTTTTTTTTCTTTTTTTCTTTTTTTTTTTTTTTTTTTGTATTGTATTGTATATATTCTTTCCTACGAATAAATTTATTTTTGTATCTTCTTTCTTCTCTTTTTTCTTCTCTTTTCTTGTCTTTTTTTATTTATTCTTCTTTTTTCTTTTTTTTTTTTCTTTTTTTTTTTTTTTTTTTTTGAAAGCACAAAAATAATTACCATTAAACATACGATAGACCTTTAGATAAGAGATATAACATTAATAATCGGTAAAATGTTTTCTATGTTCATTTAAATGTCTCTTTTAGCTTAAACGTAACGTTAACGTAAACTTACATATGTTATTTCAAAATCTTTAGCCGAGAGAAAACAACGTAGTCCTTATTCTGTTGTTTCGCATATTTAAATAGAAGAAACCCTGCGGCTGTACGGAGCAATAAACGTTCAAGAATAGTACTCGACTTTGCAAAGTAAAACTGTCTAGCTTTCTAAAATGTGTTAATATCGAAATATGGAAATTTCCTTCCTTCGAGATAATTTGCATTGTGCACGAAAAAAAAACAAAAAGAAAAAAAAAAAAAGAAAAAAAAAGAAAAAAAAGAAAAGAAGAGAAGAAGAAGGAAATAACGAGACGGAGAAGAAGAAAAATAAAAAGAAAAAAGGAAAGAAGAAAAAGGAAGAAAAGAACAATACGATGATTTATAATTGATCGAAACAAATTATGACAACATCAAAATGATTTTATCGTAGGATTTTCTATTAAAATTTGATGTCAAAAGGGAAAGGGGCGAAGAAAAAGGAGGAAGGAAAAAAAGGAAAGAAAAAAGGAGAAAAAGTTACAACGAAAAATTAAATATACGAACGTTGTTACGAAAGTTTCATAGAAACAGAAGGCAAACATTTTCTTGGCATTTACAAGATTCTTTTTAACAAGGTATTTCCTACATTCTCAACGACGTTCTTTGAATGCAACGAAAAGTGGTCAACAGAGAGATAGAGGGAAAAAGAGACATAGAGAGACAGAGAGAGAAAGATTCAAAGAGAGAGAGAGAGAGAAAGAGAGAGAAAGAGAAAGATAAAAAGCGAAAAAAGAGAGAGAGAGAGAGAAAGAGATAGAGAAAGAGAGAGAGAGAGAGAGAGAGAGAAATCAGTTTCTAGTTTCTTTTCCGCAAAGATCTACCAATGCTTTTGTAAAAGAGAGAGAGAGAGAGAGAGAGAAAGAGAGAGAGAGAGAGAGAGAGAGAAACGAGCAAACAATATTCTCAATATGCCGATAGCGTCGCAGAGTTCTCGAGATAAGAAGTCGCTTGTAAAACTCTCGCTCCAAACACTCATACAAGATTCATGACTCCGTATGCCTCGGCCCATTCCAATGTTATATCTTTTCAGCTTCTATCATATTAAATTTATATCATATCTCTTCTGGAATTGCTATCGTCACCCTTTTGATACACGTAACGTGTATCAAGTAATTTAATAGTTTAATTTTCGTGAATTATAAAATTTATTTTTGTTTTTCTTTCTCCTTTTCTTTTCTTTCATTTTTAATATCTTCAACATTTAATAATTAAAACGTATGAAATATATATTTATGTATTCCTTTTTTTTTTGTTTTCTTTTTTTCTTCTTTTTTTCTACAATAAAATAAATAAAACAAAAGTCTATATATATATATATATTAGGTTGGAAACTATGAAACGGGCGTTTTTGTTTAGTGTTTTATTTTCATTCAACGCCCGTTTCATAGTTTCCAACCTAATATATATATATATATATATATATGTGTATAACTTTTATGCAATGAAAATAAAAAAAAAGGAACTTAGAATTTGGATAAACATAAGAAGAAAGGAAAGGTACGAATTTATTTTATTTGAAAAAAAGGAGAAGAAAGACGGCTAGTTCCGTTTCTGTTCGCCGGCACGATATTACGTCATTTTCTAGAAATTCGATAAGAACCATTCACCTTTCCGATATTGGCGGTTTTGTGCCCTGAAATGGAGCATCCGTGACCCTCGCCAAATGACAGTTCAATCGAATTTTAACCCCTCCATCTCCTTCGCTCTATCACTTCTCTCATACCGGCTGGGAAATCATGTGGGTCTGATATTATAAGGTCAAAGCGTGAAACTTATCGGTGTCAAGTATTATTCCGAAGTTCCTAGATACAATCAGGACTATGTAACATTTTATTTTTTTTATTTTTTTTATTTTTTTTATTTTTTTTATTTTTTTTATTTTTTTTTATTCTTTTTTATTTCTTTTCTTTTGTTTTGTTTTCTGTCTTGTTTTGTTCTTTTTTTTTTTTTTCTTTTCTTTTCTTTTCATTACAATATTTATTTTATACAGTATTTTCTATAGTATTTACATCATTCATATTATTTATATCAGAAATAACATTTGAATTTTTATTTCTATTGTTTTTTCCATTATCTCTTTTCGTTTTATTTTTTCTTTTTTGTCTTTATTTTTTTTATTCTTTTTATTTATTTATTTTTTTTTTTATTTTGAAATTATCGTATACCTCAAGATTTTATATCTGTATACATATATATATATATATGTACGTATAATACGTAAAATCATTGAAGTAAAAAGATCATAGACACAAGATACTCGAGAAGTGAAAAGCGAACATCGAGAGATACGCCAACGACTTGGATAGTTTGAAAAGTTTAAGAACCTCTTCTACCAGTTCTTTCTCTCTCTCTCTCTCTCTCTCTACGACTTTTCTAAAAATATTTAGAAAGTATAGTGCATACTTGTACTCGAAATATCCGAGTGATCCGCGAGGCGCCACCGCGGTCTTCTCTCTGGTTTACGTTGTCAGGCTTACAACTCTGCAAATAGGTGCGGCTGCTTATCTCCTTGGAGTTTGCGACTTTTTTTTGTAAAGAAAAGAACTTTCGAAGAACGTATAAACTTACGTATGTATATATCATGTATACGTACATATATACGTGATCCAACCAAGACATATTTGTAAATCTTTTATATTTTTTATTTCTTTTTATTTTTCACCTTTTATTCGTTTTCATGTATATATACATCTATATATATATATATATATATATTTTTTTTATTTTTTTTTGCTATTAAAACAGTCAAGCAATAAATCGTAAGAAATGAAAAGCACACTTTCGTTCGTTATTATTTAGTTTCTATTTTTTATTTCTTCTTCTTTTTCTTATTATTATTATCGTATATATATATATATATATATATATATATATATATATATTATTTTTAATTTTTATTTTTTATATTTCAATTCCCCCTTTTCTTTTTTTTTCTTCTTCCCTTTTAACATCCCTTTTTTTTATCATTTTATGAATTATTACTTTGTAATATCGTACATTCTGTGGACTCAACAGAAAATCAATATCACATATCCGATCTACAAAAGCCATCAGCTCATGAAACTCCAAAGAAAGCGATAAATTCATTGATTAATACGATATAGCTTATTTATAAATAATACAGGGTATCAGAAATTTTCTCAACGATTTCATCCCCTATTGTCAATCGATTTACCCCTTCAAATCAATTTCACATTCTATTAATTAATGATATCTATTGACATTGTCTTCTTTTTTTCTTCTTCTTCTTCTTCTTCTTATGCTTCTTCTTCTTCTTCTTCTTTTTCTTCTTGTTACAGCATCATCCTGCGACGTGGTGTTCAACAGTGACTTGACAAAAACTGGAGTAGTTACATCGCCAGGATATCCCAATCCTTATCCATCAAGGACTCATTGTAGGTACGATTTTCAAGGAAGAGGAAAGGAACGTGTCCAAGTGATATTTCAAGACTTTAATCTTTATGATACACCTGGCGACACGGACGAGTAAGTGGAATTTATTTTTCATTTCTTCATTATCAATGATCACGTTATTCGAATTGACATTTTTCTATATCAACAAATTCCAAGATTCGAAAAGTCCTCTCCCTCTCTCTTTCTCTCTCTCGTTAGATCTAACAGGAAGTCGAACGTGTTAGTTTGGAAAAGTAGAACAAAGAGAGCGAGAAAGAGAGAATGAAAGAGAGAGAGAGAGAGAGAGAGAGAGAGAGAGAGAGATAGAGATAGAGATAGATATAGAAAGTAACGTGGTAGAACTATCGAAAGAGGAGAACAACCGTACGCGTTTGATGTGCCGTCAAATACAATTTCAGTAAAGTGCATCGAGTAGCATCCCCGAATTTCAGACTCGTAGATATATATATATATATATAATATAGTGTGTGTGCATCTGTCTGTGCATGCGTGCGTGCACATGAAAGAGAGAGAGAGAGAGAGAGAGGGGGAGAGAAAGATCGATCGACAACAAGTCCAGGTTGGTCTCTGTTATCCCTTCGTGTCCCTTGTTGTGTCCCTTCGATCGATTTTCGGGCGTTAGCTTTCGAGTTGGATGGCTACGTCACGTTTCCGCACGTAAAAACCGCATCGTTACCGTGCACTTTCATCCCAACACACACACGGACTAGTCTCGTCGAAACGTCATGTATTAGAGATTTCGATTTTATTCCCGTTAAAAATAGGAAAAGAAAAAAAAGGGGGAAAAAAAAAAACAAGAAAGAAAGAAAGAAAAGACAAAAAGAATTATATTTTACATTTTGTCGATTGAAATAATAGCCTCGGGTACAATTCCAAAAACTCAATATCCGATTATCTAACGCGAATTGTCATTCGAGAATTATGTTTCCTTTTCAAAAACTTATATAATCGTATATCGAGCTTCAATATCTCGGATTAAATCGAAATTTTCTATTTCATTTTCTATTTTTTATTGTATTTGCCAATGTACAGATTTAAGCAAGATCAATTCATTCATTATCATAGTTTAATCATTTGAAAATAGATAAACGTTTACGTGTAAGAAATTTAGAAATGATTTGAAGGGATTACGTTCTATCTTTGTCTTTTTTCTCTTTCTTTTTTTTTCTCTTTCTTTCTTTCTTTCTTCCTTCTTTCCAATTAATTAGAAACTCCCTTGGTCATGTCGGATTTAATCGAAGTTACAACCGATGTAACGTTTGCTTCGGTCAGTTCATCAAAGCCGTGAATTTCGTTCTCGTATCTTCTCGGTAAGTGACAAGGATAGACCGATTGCCGAACGAAGCAATTTAGCAAATGCAGTCGTCGCGGTACTCTCGATATGTATGTAGGTACCTACATACATACTTTAACTAGACATGAACCATGTATCACGTTTGATCACGAGATAAAATGATCGCGATCTTTATTCGTTTCGTCGAACGAATTCGTTTCTAACTACTTTTTTCTAATTCGAATTAAATCCTCGATCCTAATCTCTGTTCAATCAAAATCGCAAAAAGGATTAAAAATTCCTTCAAGGATAAAGAGAAATTATTTATTCTTCGCGTGAATGTGAACGTATAGATGAAAGGAAAAGAAAAAAAAAATAAAAAAAAAAAAAAAAAAGAAGAAAAGGAAAGTCTTGACAAAGTTAATAGCTGCTTACTATCTCCATCATATAATTCCGAACAAATATATAAAATTCTTTATGTGTATATGTATATATATATATATATCATACTTGCTTAGATATATCTATCTATGTTGAGATGTTACAGTTCGATTTACGATACGCGTAAACTATAAAATTTAAATTGCTTTACCACGATCATAAGATTTTTCTCCGTTGCTTGGAATCGTAAAAATCGATCGATCGATTGTTACGCCACGCTTCTCCATTTGTTCGCGAGAGAATCAAAAGATAAAGAAGAGAAAGAAAAGAGAGAGAGAGAGAGAGAGAGAGAGAGAGAACGAAAAAAAAAGAAGATAAAAGAAAAGAAAAGAAGAATCAAAAAAATGCCAAGAAATAAATTTTTCTTCGTTGATTTTATTCTTCTTACGAATACCACACCGAAAGAAAGAAAGAAAGAAAGAAAGAAAGAAAGAAAGAAAGAAAGAAAGTTAAAAATATTACTCGGTAGGGTATAATCGATTTCATAAAATTCTATTTGAAAGAGATTTCAATTCTTACTCTCTCTCTCTCTATATATATATATATACATATATATATATATATATATATATATATATATATATATATTGGTATATCCTTTAGGAATTTTTCGAAAGTTCCCATGAGAGAATATAAGTCGAGAAGAATAAGGAAAAGGATTCTTTTTTTTCTTTTTCTTTTTTATATGAAGATAGGAGAAGGGAGAACAAGGACGACAAATCGAAATTGTCTAGGTATGGTATTCGAAGAATTCAACGGGAGGGGTGGGGGGGGGAGAGGGGAGACTAGGGGATAAGCATAAAGCAACGTACGTACGTACGGTACGTACGGTACGTACGTACTCACTATGGTTGTGGGTCATCCTCTCGTTTATCTTCCACCTGGCTGACGTTTAGTGCTCTTTAATCAATGCTTCCCCTAGCTTTCTCCACCCACTTCTCTATCCAGTGCTCTCTGTCCCTCTCTCTCTCTCTCTCTCTCTCTTTCTCTCTCTCTCTCTCTCACTCTATCTCTCTATCTCTCTCTTTCGTTCTGCCGTGTCTATTTCTATCTTTGTCTCTATCTATCTCTCTTTCGCAGTTGGTATTTAGTATTCCCGTGCATTCCAATCAAGAACTCGTCCAATGAGTCCCACCAAATGTATGTTTCCTATGGGGGAATCAACAATCGTATTACTCTATATGCTTCTACTCCATCTCTCTCTCTCTCTCTCTCTCTCTCTCTCTCTCTCCCTTCTCAAAAGAATTTACCTATCGATAAAACGTTTTTACTAATCTCTTTTCTCATTCAATCATCATTATTATAAGAGATTATCTATATATCTTTCGAAAAGTTTTTTTTATTAGAAAAATCATAAAAATGAAATTAAATGTCTAAAGCCAATAAGATTTTCTTGATAAAATTGAAATGTTCGAATATTTTTACGATTCTTTGCTCTCTCTTTTTTTACACTCTCTTTTTTTTTTATTTTTTATAAGTCATAATTTTTCATCATTGTTTTCGATCCTCGAAAAAAAGTTTCACGATAAAAAGATACCTTTCTTATCGTCTTCTTTATCTTTTAAAGAATCGTCCCGACGTATATTTATCCACGTTCATTCGTTATTCGATTTATATTTATAAAGATACGTCGAACTATACGTAGATATATATATATATATATATATACCGAAATAGTTTGTAAAAGGAGAAAAAGAAAGTGGATTTAACTCGTATATCTGTCTATGATAAAAGTTTCACGACAAATCGATATCCACGCGACTCTTCACACACAAAGTGGAATCAAAATGGCAAGAGAATGAAAGGAAAGATAAAGAAAGATCGACGAAATTCTCTTTTTGTTTTCTTTTCTTTTTTTCTTTTTTTCCATTCATCAATAATCACAAAAATCATTCGTCCAATCGAAATTAACCCATTTCGCTCTTTCTCTCTCTCTCTCTCTCTATGTTTCTCTCTTTTAACGAACGAAATGCGTTTTAAATAAAGTTTACTTTCAGAACTTTTTTACCATTTGCTGATGAGAAAAGCGTTTCCATCTTCCTTAGCTCATAACCACCCAACCCCCTTCAAACCAATTAAGAAACCTTAGCACGGAGGTTAAACTGTTAGGTCAGCAGCATATGCTAAGAAAAAGTTTTCTTTAAAGAAAAATTCTCTTTGTTCTCTCTCTTTCTTTCTTTCTCTCTCTCTCTCTCTCTCTCTCTTCATCTTTCTCTTTCGCACGTAAGCGTTTTCTTCTTCTCATTCCGTGCATTCAAAATCGAAGAGAGTAAGACAGAGAGAGAGAGAGAGAGAGAGAGAGAGAGAGAGAGAGAGAGATAGAGAGAAGAGAATGGAGAGGGAGAGAATTTTTCTGAATGGCCAAAGAATAACTCAGTTCGACATTTGATTTCCCTGCCCAGTTTCCTTCGAATCATACGACTGGATTGCTAGAAATTTTCTTTTCCTTTTTCCTTAACGTAGACGAACGTATGGCATATGTACGTTCGTGTTCATCCATCCATGAACACTGACATAAGGACTTTATCTATCTATCTTTATCTCTTTCTCTCTCTCTCTCTCTCTCTCTCTCTTTTCTTAGCTTACAGTACTATATCAAAAATCTGCAAAGTCTTTTGGTAGAATTGAAATCCTCAAATCTTAATTTAATGATTCGTTGAAACGAATACAGGCCGATTATCCTTTTTCCTCATTCATTAAATGTCCATCTCTCATATCCTTCTTCAGTCGAGACGAGACCAACTTCATCCAACCAGTTGGAGTTTATAATTTTCCTGTAAATTAGCCAATGTTCAACGTTCAACGTAATAGTAAATGTCGTTGGCAAAGCCTTTTCGCATTTTCCATCGACGTTAATTATTTTCCTAAGTCGTTTTACGTGCTTGATAATATTTTACTAAAGGGACCTTTTATTTATTATATGTCTTTCCTCCTCTTATTTTCATCATCATCATTATTATTATTATTATTATTATTATTATTATTATTATTATTATTATTATTATTATTATTATTATTATTATTATTATTATTATTATTATTATTATTATTATTATTATTATTATTATTGTTATTATTATTATTATTATTATTATTATTATTATTATTATTATTATTATTATTATCATTGCAACTTTAATTATATTTTCTCTAATAGTTCCATTGAAATTATTATGCCGTTTGAATTACATATTTTCTTTCATTCTCCCTTACGTACGTACGTACGTACGTACGTACATATATACATTTTGATGAGAAATTTTAAAATGTGAAGTCGAGTAGCTTGTTAGTATATAAGAAAAAAGCCAATATTCCGGATAAAGGGTAGTCCAGAATATTGCGTATAGTATATCTCCTTGTGTTATCCAACGAAGTTAGCATCGTCGTGTGACGACTGTTGAATATAAAATTGGAAAATGCGCGAGGCTTGGTACTTAGCTGAATATATATATATATATATATATATATATATATATATATATCCGTGTTACGTTTGTACCAATCTAGTAGTAAAATGCAGAAGCAGCAGTCTGATTTCTGGTTCCTCTAACGGGACGTGAAATCATTCGCGAATGGAAATGCCTTGCAATCCCACGGGTGGTAGTTCTTTTGTCAAGGAAATGAAAAGTTTTTCGCATAGCATATTTTTCGCCTGAGCGTCTAGTATAACTGTTGAACGAACGAACGAACGAATGAACGAATGAATGAACGAACGAACGATGTGAAGCAACGCGTGTGACGAAAGGATTTGGTGAGATGTCGAACGACCAGTTTTAAAATTCATGTCTCTTCTTTATCTTTCCCCCTTTCTCTTTATATCTCTATTTCTTTATTCTTTCAAGGTAACCACATTTACACCGTTCACCATTTCTATGCAAGTTTCTATCCACACTTATTAATTCGTATGAATGAAAACAAAATCTGTGAGTCGTGTAAGAAAAATGGGAAAGAAAGGATGAGAGAGAGAGAGAGAGAGAGCATTGTTCTTTTTTCTTTTAGTTTTTTTTTCTTTTTTTTTCTTTTTATTTATTTATTTTTTTTTTTTCTGTTTCTTCCAACGGCGCACTCTTCTTTGTTATATAACTCGAACAGAGAAATCGATCAATATAAATAATTTATCTTTCCTAATGTTTACCATTGATACCTTCGTTCGACTACTTTTTTTATGTTTCTTTTTTTTTTTTTGCTTTTTGTTTTTACCGGTTTATTTTTTCCTTTTTTTTTTTTTTTTTTTTTTTTTTTTACGAAAAAGATTACCTCCAGATTCCTCGGTCTTTCAGGTTTCTCTCTTTTTCTAGTTTATTTCTTTTTCTCTTTTTTTTTCTTTTTTTTTTTTTTTTTTTTTTTGGCGATCTATCTCATTCCGTAATAGAGAGAAAAGGACTATAGATCTTCTACGCGTCGTTCTTTTTGCACGAACCGGTACTACGCAACATTCGTACTTATTATAGTCGGTTCAATGATTCCAACGGTTTCACGAAAATTTACTAGCACTACTGTGTAGCAGAAAGAGGGATAAGAGGACTCCTCCTTCGAATCTCTTTCTTCTTTATCGTCATTTTGTTAAGCACTCGAGCGTTCACCTTAATGAACTCGCTCTCCCTCTCTCTTTCTCTCTCTTTCTCTCTCTCTTTCTCTCTCTCTCTCTCTCTCTCTCTCTCTCTCTCTCTCTCTCTCTCTCTCTCTGTCTCTCTCTTGATCATGATGATGTATTATTTCCAGTTAGTAGCTTTAGAAATGTATTTTAACAACGACCTAGGTACATCTTCGATAATAATAACAATGTTTTTAACAATCAGATGAAATCCATCATAGTGCAAATAATTGCAAGCACGAATGTATTTCCCGATTAATTTCTTTTTTTTTCTTTTTTTTCTTTTTTTTCTTTTCTTTTTTTGTTCTTTTATTTATTTTTTATTTTTTATTTTTTTTTATATGTTGGATTTTTTCGTTTTTTTCTCTTTTTCAATTCAATTATAGATTAAAAGAATGAAGACAAATAATAAACCAAACTATTTTGTTTCCTTTTTTTTTCAAACTTACACATGATTTCATACACATACGTATATATATATACATATATATATGTGTGTTTGTATGTATATGTATATAAATATATAAATATATATATGTATATCTCTCTCCCATTTTGTCCTTTTAATTGCAGTTGCAAGAGAGTCGATTCGTTGGCAGCATACGTTCACATAGATGGGAAAATGGATAAAATTGATTCGTTTTGCGGGGAATCGTTACCACGGCCAATCATGAGCAATGGACCACGGCTTTTACTTGAATTTGATGGTGTAACGTCTTCACGTTATTCAAGAGGCTTCAAAGCAACTTATTCCTTTAAAGAAAGTAAGTACTACAAAACTTTTCCCTTATCTCTTGCGAAGATAGAACCGAGCGTGACTACGTAAATTAAGAATTTTAGTACGTTGTTCTCTCTCTCTCTCTCTTTCTCTCTCTCTCTCTCTCTCTTTCCCTCTTTCTTTCTCTCTCTCTCTCTCTCTTCGAAAGTAACCTAACGTAGCTTAAAAGTTATTAATTATTTTCATTAAGTTCTTACTTGTTAATATCAGTCGCTTTATAACTTTAACGAAAATGTCTACCTATTTTCTTTTCTTTTTTGCTTGTTCTTTTTTTTACTTTCTGTTAGAAAAATCCTTTTCTTATTTTTATTTTTTAATCGAACGATCAACTGTTTTATAGCTCAATTCTTTTTATTTTTATTTTACCCTTTATTGAATATAATCGTTAATTATTATTCGAGGAGATTTTTGAAGAAAAATAAACTTGATTGTTTTAAGGAATTAAGAAAAAAGAAGAAAAAAAAAAAAAAAAAAAAAAGAAAAAGAAAAAAAATAATAAAGGAAACAAAACCAAAACAAAAATGAGAATTATCACGATCGAAGGATAAGAAATTATAACGGTATGAATGATAAATCAAAAAAAAAAAAAAAAAAAAAAAAAAAGGAAAGAAAAGAAAAACGAACTCAAATAAAATCGATCGTCCGTACGTCGAAGTAAATTCCCTGGGATATCGTCGTTCCCATAAATCGATTTCATACTTTCTGCTTACGAAGATGAACGAGTGGCATCATTCGGAATAAGTTATCACGAAAGACGCGAAGCGTTTCGATCAAACTCTAACGCGATCGTAGGTACTAGGACTTGCGTTGAATCAGTGCAGCTACGTCAAAATTTCAATTTCCGTCCGTTCGTTCGTTCGTTCGTTCGTTCGTTCGTTCGTTCGTTCGTTCGTTCGTTCTATCGCGATAGCAATGCGTCTCGTCTCTCAAGTGAAAACGTTTATCAGTCCCAGGTGAGTCTCGAAGGTACTGAAAGCATCGCTCGAAAAGGATTCGTATGATTCCGCATGCGGAAACAAATAGATTCGGTACTACCTTGATTTTTCTTTATTCTACCGACACTGAAACATTAAAAAATCTTTGAAAGTTCAATGAATATATTAAATATTTTCTTTAAATAAAAAACATTTTTAATTTTAATCGAATAACTTCTTAAATATATATATATATACTTTTTTTATTTTTTATTTTTTTTTTTTTTAAACAAAATCATTCGTATAACTCGAAACTCGATGAAAAGTTTTGTCTTCGTTCCGTACCTTTTTCTTCTCTCTCTCTCTCTTTTCTTTTCTTTTTCTTTTTTTCTTTTTTTCTTTTTTTTTGTTCTTCATTTCCCCGTTCTCTTCTGAATTTCCCTTTTGTCATAATGATCGGAACGGGATTTAATGTTAAACAGTTGCAATAGAAGTAAAAGAGAAAATAAAATGATCGTGTAAATCTAATAAGGGGGATGAACTTACGAGAGATAAATCGAATAGCATATAAAGTAACGTAAAGTTAAATGAGAATTCGATCTTAATCCAAAACCTACAGTTGCATTTTCTCTATCCGCTCTATTCAACGCTGAATATTATTATCACCGACGACGACCTCGACGACGACGACGACGACGACGACGACGACAACGACGACGACGACGACGACGACGACGAGGACGACGACGACAACGATGGATCGTTGCATGGTTGAAACGAGAAAGATGAAAAAGAAATGGAAGTAGAGATGGGAATAGGAGGGAAAGGGATGTTGGCGAGACGTGGGAGGGGAGGGGAGGGAGGAGTACGAGAGGATGGAGTGGGGACAAAATGCGAGTAAATAAATTTCACTACGGTTTTCTACGAATCTTTCGATTCCTTCCCTACCTACCTCCCTCCCTCCCTCCCTCCCTTCCTCCCTTCCACCCCACCCTTTCCCTTTCCTCCTCGTCCACATCAACTTCACCCTGAGTTCGGTCGGATATTCAATATCCATCGTACAAATCGAGATGGACCTTGGATTTGCCATCTTCAAACAGGAATTCGCTTTCGTCGTTGAGGAAGATTTCAGAATTTCAAGTGGTCGATTCGAGAAAATCGACGTCTGAAATGGTAAAAGCATCTTCCAAGATGAGAAAGAGAGAGAGAGAGAGAGAGAGAGAAAGAGAGAGAGAGGATAAAGAAAGTTCATCCCTTTCGAATCTTCATTAATTCTTAGCAAAATGAAGTATCGTTTACTATCAAAGGTAAAAAGAACAATTTCATTTTATTTCATTTCTTTTCCTTTTTATTATTCCTCCCTCTCCCTCTCTCTCCCTCTCTTTTCTCTCTTTTCTCTCTTTTCTCTCTTTTCTCTTCTTTATAGCCTTTTTTAGCGACAAAAGAATCTTCGGGAGTGACAAGAAAGAAAGAAAGAAAAAAGAAAAGAAAAGAAAAGAAAAAAAGAAATCCGTTCCATTTTTTTTTTTTTTGCTTTATTGATTAGTCCAAAATAGCATTCGCTAGGATTCCGGCATAAATTCAAGGTACTACTCGTAACATTTTACAGAGCGTTGGATTTCTCTTCTCTGAAATAAATTCAAGGCATTCGTTTGGCTCGCCATTCCTTGAGATACAAACTTTAAGACACGAACGAGAAAGAGAAAGAGAGAAAGAGAGAGAGAGAGAGAGAGAGAGAGAGAGAGAGAGAGAGAGAAAGTAAGAGCCAACGTAATTCTTATCGTGAGGCATCCAGCTGCATAGAAGAAACGAGTCCGGAGGAGGCTTTATACTAAAGGAGTACGTTTATCAGAAACTTACTTGAAAGTGTTACTTGGACGAGTAGAAAATTCTCTTTAATTTCGTAAACGTTCGTGAATACTCGACGACACGAAAATCTATTTCGCTTATCTGTCTGATAAGATCGATCGATAGGTATCGTAGGTAGGACCCAACCTTTTACTCGTCCTCGTCCGCCACGTCGTCGGTGTCGACGTCCTTCACGATTCGCATTTCGCACTCGTGAAAACTCGAACGTCGTATAAAAGAAAAAAAAAAAAAAAGAAAAGTATTTGAAATAAATAGGAAGTTTCTTAAAAGATTAGAAATCGATTTAGGATATCGAGAATATCGATCGTTCAAGGAGAGAGAGAGAGAGAGAGAGAGAGAGAGAGAGAGGGAGAGGGGGATGAAAAAAAAAACTTTATTTACGAAAGCGGATTTTCCGTAACAAACGAAAACAAACAAAAATAGATAGAGATAGAAATGGCGAGGCGAAAGAGAGAAGGAGAAAGAAAGAAAGAAAGAAAGAAAGAAAGAAAGAAAGAAAGAGAGTCATGATTCGTAGAATGTTTTGAAAGTTTGAGAGATCTCGCTAGAATAGCTATATCGAGGACGACATATTCTCAGCGACGTTTTCGAAAACTCGAGGAAAGGGTCTGACGGATTTACGAGGTTGCTGGCGAAAACAAGGAGACGACGTCGAACGTGCACGTTAGTGGTGCGAGAATAGAAAGTGGAGATGGAAGAAGAGTAGGTGTAGGAGGAGGAGTAAAATGTAGGGGGTAGGAGAAGGAGGAGAACGAGGAGAAAGAGGAGAAGGAGGAGATGGAGGAGGAGAAGATGGAGGACGAAGGACAAGGATGAAGAGATGGGCTAGAGAAGAAAGAGAAGAAAGAGGAGAGAGAAAAGAGAAGAGAGGAGGAAGTGAGTGCATTCGGAACGACGTGTGCCAAACGAGAGAGAAAGAGAAGAAGGGTGTAGAAATGGTAAAGTAGGAGGCTTCGCTTCGAGTCGGCCGTTGAACGTACGTATCGTTCGTGTCAAACGCTCGAAACTTGCGCCCCATATCCGCGGTAACGCTTTAATGTAAGCCCTCGGCATAGCACGCTTTCGAACTTTCCCGTGCGGATGCAATATTTCCGGCCAACTCTACGAGAAGTCGATACGTCCTGAA
>NC_140822.1:2922500-2932500 GCF_050613455.1 Vespa mandarinia | reverse complement strand
TAATTATATTCGTCGCAAAACGGTGATAAAACTTTTTCGACGAAGTACATACGTGTCTGTCTGTCTGTCTGTCTGTCTGTCCGTCCATCTGTCTGTCTGTCTTCGTTAAAAGGATTAATACATTTTTAATTGCTTTAAATGTCGCTTATCATGGACAGGCGACATCCAGCACAAATATATATATATATATATATCCAATTCAATTTAAATAAACAATATTACAGTATACAAGGAGCAATTAAAAATCATCCTGATAGGCCAGCTGTTGGTATTTATTAAATGAAAACCAAGCAGATTCCTAAGTTATACATATAATAAAAGTAAGACATTCAATGATTCTCGTAGATTTTTATGTTAATCATTAATAATGACATAAACGAACTAACGATTATTATTTATTATTCGATCGTACTTAATCTATTTCATTTCCATTTTCATTCACCAAATCTCATAATTTTAATAATTTTCGCATGGGATATAAAAAGAAAGAAAAGAAAAGAAAAGAAAAGAAAAGAAAAGAAAAGAAAAGAAAAAAAAGAAAGACACACGCAGCAGATAGGGACGCAAGCAACACCTAAAACAACATTTCTCGTTACATTCTCTCCTTCTCTCTATCTCTGTCACTCTTTGTTACGGTCAAAGGCCAGTAATTGAGGGGCCACGAAGTAACAACGCGTCCTGTTCTGTGCTCTGTGGAAACAAGCGACTAGATCGAGCGCGAAAAAGTAAAAAAAAAAAAAAAAAAAAGTAACAAAAAAGAAAAAAACAGGAGAGAGATAGATAGATAGATAGATAGAGAGAGAGAGAGAGAAAGAGGAAGAGTTGAGAGTGGACCATGAGAGAGAGAGAGAGAGAGAGAGAGAGATAGAGAGGATGGTTGAAAAGGGATGAAAGAGAAAGAGGAAGAGGAAGAAGAGACGCAAACACGGTCATTTCGAAATGAAAACCCTCCCTCGAAATGCGAAAAAAAGGGGGCCAGACCGGATATCAAACCGTCACGACTGAAACCCAGTGATGGAAACTTTAATTTGGAACAGCGAGCGAGCACGCGTGTAACGTTCGATGTTTGGGGTACACATCCTGTGCCAGTTGGATCGAAACAGAAACAGTACGTTCGATATCCTCGGTACGCCGTTTTAGTTTAGTACGTTTCGCTAGAGAGAAAATTTCTCGGCTACGTTGTTAAGAATTACGTTATTGTTCCCTTGTCATTCGTGTACAAAGAAAAAAGGAAGTAAAGAAAAAAAAAAACAAAAAAAAAAACAAAAAAAACAAAAAAGAGAAAGAACAGAGAAAAAAGGACGGAAACGCCCAATGAAAAATATAAAAACGAGAAAACCGCGCACACACGTACACACGCACACACGCATGCATGCACATACTGCAAAGAAGAAAAGTAAAAGGGAAATTGAGCGATAGTAATTTTAACGTTAAATTATATTAGATTTTTATTCTTCGCCTATCACCAATATTTCTTTCGTCTTTATTATTTTTCTTTTCTTTTCGTTTCTTTTCGTTCCATTCCGATTTTTTGGGTTTTTCTTTTTTTTTTTTTTTTTTTTTTTTTGCTTCGGATTTAACCAATCAAAAAGTTGTAATCGCCGACGGCGGCGAATAATAATTTTGTTTTTTTTCTTCTGTTTCTTTTTTTTCTGTTTTTTTTTTTTTTTTTTTATTTATTCATCTTTATCGTTTTTTCTTTTTTCCTTTTTTCTTATTTATATCATTTACATATATATATACATATATTTTTTTTTATTTTCTTTTTTCATTTTTAAAAATCGATTCGAAATCGCGACAAAGCTCGATTCATTTATTTAATTCATTTATTTATTTATTTATTTATTTATTTATTTATTTATTTATTTATTTGCACGAACTCCGTGTTTATTACAAAAGGAAAAAAATATTATATATACGTATCACTATCGAGAATTTTGCAGTTTATTATTTGTATAGATTCGATTATATATAACGTAACGTTTTGTTTTTGTGAAAATGTGTACTCGTACAAGTGAATCAATCGAAGGAAAATTTTATGATCAGAGAAAACACATATAAGACTTGTACTACTTGTACTCAATTAGAGAAAGAGAGAAAAAGAGAGAGAGGGAGAGAGAGAGAGAGAAAGAGGAAATTTTATGTCCGAGAAAACATGCGATTGTATTACTTCCTCGATCGGAGAAAAATTTTATGTCCTACGAAAATACATACGTCGTCGTACTACTTGCTCGATCGGAGAAAAATTTTTGTCCAACAGAAAAGCCTTACTACTACTTACTACTACTACTACTACTACTACTACTACTACTACTACTACTACTACTACTACTACTACTACTACTACTACTACTACTACTACTACTACTACTATTACTACCACCACCACTACCACCACCACTACTAATGTTACTACTACCGACTACTACTACTTGCTCCAATGGCTTTGGTCGACGTCCGACCAAAAACTCGATCGTACTACTTGCTCCGGTCGGTGAAAAATCTACGTCGGACCAAAAACTCGTTTTGTACTACTTGCGCCGTCGGTGAAAATCTACGTAGAACGAAAAACTTAGTTACACTATTTCCCCCCCCCCCCTCTCCTCCCTTTGCCGGTGAAAAATTATCCGTACGACCAAAAACTTCCCCGTTATACTACTTGCTAGTAGTATAACAAGACATTATCTCGAAAACGTTCATACGAACAAATATTATTGACTCTCCTCTCATGGTTTCCTTCTTTCGATCAAAATCATTAAACCGAGTGAACAAATACATGAAATTGAATGCTCTGTATCGTTCGTTTGATTTTAAATGAAATCATTTGCTGGTTCGATCGATCAATCCGATCAACATCAGATTTTCCTAATTTCTTTTCATCGACAATCACATTTGTCCGAAGAATTAAAGTCAAATTCTACGAATATTCCATTTTGTTTCACCAAATGAGAAAGAGAGAGAGAGAGAGAGAGAGTTGAAAAAGTTAAATCTATCTTTCCTATTCATATTATACGTCGATCCTTTATGCTAATAACGATTGCAATAATTAGTTTCATTGTCTTATACAATAGATTCGCTTATTCGAGATCTAAGTTTCGTGTAGAACTGTAAGTGGAAGCTCTGACTGTCAATAATACCCTTTTCTTCTAAGCGTACGCACGAAACACGATATACATATATATATATATATATATATATATATATATATATATATATATATCTGAGCGTATAATAGGAGAAACTAGGAACAAAGACCGTACACGAGTCGAATGGTGGAAGAAGAGAGAAAGGGATTAGATGAAGATAGGAAGAGAGAGAGAGAAAGAGAGAGAGAGAGAGAGAGAGAGAGAGAGAGGGAGCGATAAAAGGATGGATGGAAGAGGAAGAGAGAAGGATAAAAGAGAAAAAGAGAAACGAATACAAGTAGAAACTCTAGTTTCTCTTGAAACCACATATTCGAGGCCTTTCTTTCTGTTTCAATCTTTCTCTCTTTATCTCTTTATCTCTCTCTCTCTCTCTCTCTCTCTCTCTCTCTATCTATCTATCTATCTATCTATCTATCTATCTATCTATCTATCTCTTTCCTTCCACCTCAAATGTATTTTCCTATTTAACTGTTACGAATGAATATCCGATCGAGCGTATATAGCCCATCTACAAAGAAAGAATCCTATTCGTAAAAGAGAGACAGACTGAAAGTTCTTAAAGTGTTCGTCATCTTAAGTCTCGATGTAGGTTCAAGTGATAGAAACGGAGTTTCTTAGAATCGGAAAAACTTTTGTAGTTCTGTATTATCGTGGTTGAAATGTATCAATTTAATCTAGTGACATGTCGCAAATTAATCCTTTTTTAAATAGAAACTTTTTAATTCGAAAGAAACGTTATATTATCGTTAAAGAATACAATTGAAAATTATTATATTATCGAACGATTTTATTCGCATAATGTCATATTGAAATTCAATAAGAGAAATGATAAAAATAATTTTCACGTTCAATTATTTTTTATTAAGAAATTGTTATTAACTATTTGTCGAATATGTATGTGCATAATAATGCATATATCAATGAACGTTAAGATTTTGTTAAAATTTGTACAAATTTAAGAAAGAAAAAAAAAAAAAAATTAATTTATAACTAAATCGTTTATAACAATTCATTTGTTTATAACTTATATAAATATTTATTATATATTAGAAAATATATATATAAACTTTTTGAAAGTTTTCCAAATGATTATTCGAACGGAATTATCTGTCAAATCGATTATTAACAAATAATTGTTTATAACAATTTGTTTATAACAAATTGAATGTTTATTATCGATAAGATGATGAAAATATAAAAATGTTTTTTCTTTAAACTAATAATTTGAACAAAATAATCTATCAACTTGATTATTAACAAATAATTGTTTATAACAATTTGTTTATAACAAATTGAATGTTTATTATCGATAAGATGATGAAAATATAAAAATGTTTTTTCTTTAAACTGATAATTTGAACAAAATAATCTATCAACTTGATTATTAACAAACAATTGTTTATAACAATTTGTTTATAACAAATTAAATGTTTATTAATAATATGACGATAGAATGTATAGTATTTTAATTTTAAAGCTTCAATTTGGACGCAATTACACTATCTGTGTAAAATTTTTACACTAAATTGTTTATAACAAATGCTTGAATTGTTATTTAAAAATATAATAATAATAAGGTAGATAAAAGTTTAAACTTTAAAATGAACTTGGTTTCAAGTCTCTACGACTCTTAGTTCTTGATTTATTAGCATATTAAAAAACAGCTGTTTATTGACCTATATAATTCTAATTTAAATGGCATTGACACAGTGACCTACATCAATTCTCAGAAGTTACGCGAACAGCTGATCGTAGTAATAAGATTATGAATGGAAAATTTCAAATGGACATATCTCCTGAACGAAAAATCCTAAAGACATGAATGAAAATTCATTCGAAAGGAAAAATTATTCTCCTTTCTATCTAAACAATTTATTAATAATAATATAATGATAAAAAAAAAAAGACAAGTAAAAGAAATAAAATAAAATACAAA
This sequence comes from Vespa mandarinia, assembly GCF_050613455.1. Taxonomy (NCBI): domain Eukaryota; kingdom Metazoa; phylum Arthropoda; class Insecta; order Hymenoptera; family Vespidae; genus Vespa; species Vespa mandarinia. The sequence goes on along the minus strand of NC_140822.1, from coordinate 2,927,418 downwards.
CTTTCCTTGTAAGTATTTAACTTATCCAATTGATCATTTTTACTCTAAATTCTTCTAAAAATTAATCTTTCAATATATCGTCAAACAATATTTATTAATAATATAATATTTATTTATAATTTAAATTAATATAATATATATAAACATTTATTAATTTTCCTACTACGATACATTTATATAACGTTTATCAACTTTTGCAACGTATTCCTATAAAATTAAATCGCAAATTTATATTTCAATCTATTAAATGGAAATATTAAACGTTATTTGATCTACTTAATAAAATGAATAATTAATTTGCAATCGTAATAATATTGACGCCTGATGGTTATGTATGTATATATATAAAAAAAAAAAAAAAGAAAAAAAAAAAGAAGAAGAAGAAAAAAAAAACAAATCGCATTAAAATATCTTCCCCTGTCATTTTCATTTTATATTATTTTACAAATGCAAATGTGCACGTAGACAAATTCACCAGTGATACATCATTTTTATTTTATGAGACAGTTCAGTATGAATTATTATAGATATAAACATTGTTTCGTACTTTTTTTCGTATTCAAAAAAGAAAGGGTTCAAAGGTAGACTATCGAATTATAAATCTTCTCTCCCTCTCTCTCTCTCTCTCTCTCTCTCTCTCCCTCTCTCTCTCTTTCTCATGTTAAAAAAATCGACGTGAATTTTTTATCGGCCAACACCGAGACCACAACAAAAAACTTAAAAATGAATGTACGTCCTTTCGTCTCGTTGCCGTGTGAACGTTTATAACTTTTAATAGAATAATCAAACATTCGGTGACTGTAACGACCACGGGAAAATTTACTTTGGGAGAGGAATGTAATCACGCTTTTAATAATTGCCATGCACCTACGCGCGATGTTCATGGTAAAAAAGAAAGGAAGAAAAAAAAAAAAAAGAAAGAAAAAAAAAAGAATAAAAAAGCCAAACATTTCGAAGCTCATGCATACGGTATATAGACAACAATGTCATTGGAAGTCACGCAAAAGTTTAATAGTGATGATATCGAGAAATTGGGGAAAACACAAAGTGATCACTTTTTCATATTTAAATTATTCATTGATACGTGATGCAGTACAAAATTGCATATATAATAAGTGCAATGTATTATAATGATTGTCCATATGATACGGTGTTTTTTTTTCTTTTTTTTTTACATCATCCGTATGTGCATCCGTATAAGGTGCACATGATTCTTTTTTGATCGATATTGGAAAAAAAGTGGGGAAAAAAAAGAATTTTCTTCTTTTTTTTTTTTTCTTTTTTCTTTTTCCCCCGCTCTAAACGACGAAGGAAAAAAAAAATATGGGAAGAGGTAACGAAGAGAAAGAAAAATCTTTGTAAATCCTTTGACGTTCCTTTTCATGCTTGTTGAGTTTGTAGGCTAAATCGTGTAAAGATTATAACACGTGTATGTATGTCTATGTATATATATATATATATATATATATATATATATATATATATATATATATATAAATATGTGTTAGGCGAAGCGTTCAACGATGCGTTTAATCGTACGTTATCTCCGTTGAACTGTCAAGTGGCGTCATAAACTCGTAGCTCCCTTCTGTCATAAATATATGAGATTTAGATGTCAAAATGCAAAACGAATGTCCGAACGATGAAGGTGGGAAGGTATAGAACGATAGAGTGAGAGGGAAAAAAAGTGAAAGAGAGAAAAAGAGAACTGCAGGAACATAAACGAACGTGGGCGCGTGTCGGATGTCGACCGTGTTCGTCGATTAACCGTTCAAAGCCAGTCAGCTCGTAAAATTTCGATTCTCGCTTACTATGCTATCGTAAAACATTGTTCAAGTTATTTTCTATGACGTCACATCTTGTAAACGAGCTTTAAACATTTGTTTTTTTTTTCTTCTCGATAATAATTGACAATTATCAATAGACATTATTTTCTCCCTTATGTTTTCTTTTTTCTTTTTTTTCTTTTTTTTCTTTTTTTTCTTTTTTTTCTTTTTCTTCTTGATTGTTGTCACTTCACATTCTTATTTTCATTTTTTCCTTTCGCTTTGTTTTCTCATTATTCTTCCGAAATTTTCCAACGAGAATTATTCTTCGTTTATCGTCGTCATTAATATATATATATATATATATATATATATATATATATTCATTAATTGATTCAGTTTTTGCATTGAATTAATTTCGATTATCTTTCCAAACTTAAATTAATTAGTAAATCTAATTTTTTTTTTTTTCAAAAAGAATAAAAATAAGTGAGATTGTTAGCAGCTGACGTTTAGATTAAATTACGTCTGAATATATATATATATATATATATATATAGATATAGATATATATACTTACAAGTATTGTTTCGTAAGACCAAGGCAAGAAATATCTAAATATTTTCAGGAAGATATTATTCAAATTTCGTAGTGCAGAAAGTACACAAGATATATCATGCGATACGAATTGGTATTTCGTTATTTAAAATTTCATGATTCCGAGATATCTCGCTTGAGCGAGAAGTTATGGATGGCCGTCGATAATTACAATTTATGTCAGAGAAAAGAACAGAAAGAGAGAAAGAGATAGATAGTTAAATAGATAGAGAAAAAGAGAGAGAGAGAGAGAGAGCGAGAGAGAACAAGAGAGAAAATACGAGAAAGAGTTCAATCGACTCTACGTTTAAAACCGATAATTTTACGCTGGTTGAATGCGAAAACGTGAAATTTGCAAGGCTACGCAGAATGGAAGTGCGTAAATAAATGAAAAACAAGAGAATATGGATTAAAATCCTGCTATAAAAGCGAAATGTGCATACCGAGTATGATTTAAAACATAACGAGGAGAAAGAGAGAGAGAGAGAGAGAGAGAGAGAGAGAGAGAATAAGAGAGGAAAAGAGAAAGAGAGAGTAGTTCTATTAACAAATTGATATACGTTATTTTGGAAAACGGGTTTATATCCGCCAGGTTATCTTACAATTCCTATTACAACGCGTTGCATATTTTATATATATATATTATATATATATATATATATATATATATATTTATTTATAAAAAAAATTGAAATAAAAAGCCCGCAGGAAAATAAAAACAAGAGAAAAAAATTATTCTTTATAAATATATAATGCGATCACATTTTTTTTTCTTTCTTTTTTTTTTTTTTTTTTTGCTTTTTTTTATTTCTTTTTGTCCTTTTTTTAACCCAATATAAAATTGTTTTATAAATGTAATTTAATGTAAAAGTTTAATATTTGCATATATATGTTATGATAGAGAAGTATAAAATTGAACGTCTATACATTCTTTTCCCTTTGATCTTATCAATATTAGCTCTCGGATTGTATCGTTGAGACAAAGAGAAAAAGAGAGAGAGAGAGAGAGAGAGAGAGAGAGAGAGAGAGAGAGAAAGAAATACGTAAACACAGTGTGTCTCAAACAACAATTTTATGTCATTTATATGTGTGTATGTACGTATGAATGCATATGTGTGTATCAGTGTGTGTGTGTGTGTGTGTGTGTGCATAAAAGTATTTATCTACGTATATGTATATATAAATATATATATATATATATATATATATATATATATATATATGTATGTATACACGAAAGTAAGAGAGACAGAAAGAGAACATATGCATACGTTCTCGTAACGGAGATAACTCGTAGGTCTGTAGCATTATGCCGGATATTAAACTCTGTGCTGTGTAACAAAAACAACAATGTATAAAAAAGAAAAAGAAAAAGAGATATAAGCTGCTCGTCTCTTCGAAATAAAGAAATTATTTTCATTTTGAACTGACATTTGCAAACAATTTTTTAACTACATATTCTATCGACAAAGGTAAAAGAGAGTGTTCGACTAATGGAGCTTTAACAAGTTTTCCTTTTATTTATTTATATATATATATATATATTTATATTTATATTTATATATATATATATATATATATATATATATATACATATAATATAATATAAATACATATATATATATATTTATTTTATAATTTTTTTAATTAACGACAAACTTTACTTTCCAACGATTTAATAACGAAATAAATATCATATAATTTTATTCTAAAAGAAACAAATGGAAAAATGTTTAAAAATTGTTGAAACGAAATTTATATTTTAATACACGTGTACATATCATCCGACATATAAATATTAATAATAAAATTTTATCGTTCGTTTTTTCCATTCTAATTAATGAATTTTCATTATTATATTATATAGAAAAACATTATTCTTATTCTCTCTCTCTCTCTCTCTCTCTCTCTCTCATATACACACACACGCGTTAAGAATCATCTTTATCGCGTACTTTTTTAAAAGAATTTTCTCGTTATCGATAAAAAGGACATGGCCTAAGGATATTTCGTAAGGTCAAACATTAAGTTAATAAAAAGTAACGTAAAGTCATGAGCCTCTATGTTGGCAATAAATGCGACTGAAGGAAAAAGAAGATAGAAAAAAAGAAAAAAAGAAAGAAAGAAAGAAGGAAAGGAGGAAAGAAAAAAAAAATTGTAGGTGCGGAAAAAGAGCTTATTTTCTACAACCACCATCGTCGTTGGGTAGATCTTTTGAAAAGTCTCGGAGAATCAGGGTGGACCAGCTTCTTTTCCACTTCGTTATTTTATCCCTTTCCCCCTCTTCCTCCTCCCCACTACCATTCTCCTCCACCCATCTCCACCTACTGTGTCTAGTTCCTTCGTCCTCATCTCTTCGCGCTCACCACACCGCCAACACTAAAACTACCATCACCATTCCACCATCGTTGTATTCTCCAGTTTCTCTCGCATATACAGTACTCATAACAAATGCGGCTAACTAAGCGCAAAAGTAGGCGAGCCTTGCGAAAGCCTATTACTCGATGTTTACGACCCCGAGGAAACTTGGCCGAGTTCTGGTACACCGCACTTTA
>NC_140822.1:2910000-2920000 GCF_050613455.1 Vespa mandarinia | reverse complement strand
AATAATCCAACCATAAGGAGTTTATAACTCGGATGCTTAAAATGTTTATGTATGTGTCATTGAGAAAAACGAAGGTAAAACGAAATGATCTAAACTCAACGGAAATTGTTTTATTGCTTCAGACTTTGGTATAACGACGGGTCGACAGGAGGCGAAGTATCCGTGTGCCTTTGTCTTCAACAGTAACGAGACTCGCAACGGTACGTTTGCGTCGCCGAACTATCCAGGATTATATCCACGTGATACCGAATGTCACTACTTCTTCAATGGCCAACCAAACGAGCGTGTGCACCTTCATTTCCATTTCTTCGACGTCGAAGGAGTATTACCGTAAGTTTCTTCTTTCATTTCTTTTTTTTCCTTTTTTTTTTTTTCTTTTTTTCCATTATCAAAATTAGTAATAACGCATGAAGACATCTTCTACGATAAAACGTACGAAAATTATTTCTTCGTAAATAGATAAATAATTTCTTTCTGATATTATATCGTATATGTATAAGTAGATTTCCAAAAAAAAAAAAAAAAAAAAAAAGAAATAAATTATAAATATATTATATCGGATGTTTCAAAATGAAAGAATTAATGGAATTAAAAAAAAAAAAAAAAAGTTATGGAAAAAAATGTTATAGAAAAAGATGGAAATCGAGAGAAACTATTCGTCCTGTCGAATTATAGGTCTTAACAGATAGACGTCTTATCGAGAACTGTCCTCTGTCGAACGTTATACATTCATCTTCTCATTCGTCCTTCCTATCCGATATGAAAACAAACATTTAACGCTCGTACTAACTAAGCCTTATAATACGTTCACTCATTGTATACACGCTCGTACCAAAACAAAGCTTCGAACAAATTCTCGATAAGAACGATAGTTAATCATAAGGAGTCTCATACGTACGCACAGTACCTAACATAGTCTCGTAGATACTCGCATAGTACACGCATAAATATCGCAAGGGACTTTGGCATCAATATTCGATATATATATATATATATATATATATATATATATATATATATACATACGTACGTATATATAAAAATAATTTACTTTAAATAATATAAATTATAAAAATATAATCCGATGAATATTTAATCATCGAAGAAGTGATACAATAATTATAATAATCATCTTAGAAAGTACTCTTTTCTATAAAGATAGCTAATAACTTTTCATGATGTTAGTTTGAAACTAGGTCAATCGACTTATCTAGCGTCATTCTTAACGTCCAACGTTGATAGTACCTGTCTGTTGAGCTCTCCTAGGAGAAGGAAATAAAACTACTTCTAGAATCATTATATAAGGTTATAAACATACATACGCATCGATCCATTTCCTGTATTGGTCGAGCTTTAAGACGCACACGTACATATAACAATTTATCTTTAAATCCAATTGAATTTCCAATGGTGTTTCTAGTCCTTATTAAAAATTCGATCCTCATTCGACGTGATTTATTCTCAAGTCAAAAGATTTATATATACATATATACATATATATATGTGCGCAAGTGAAACGTAGTATAGACATAAAAAATATCGAATAAAATATAGTAAGGTTTTCTATAATAAATAAGGCACAGAGTCAAGCTGGACCGAGAGGTAGGTCGAACCGAACCGAGACAGGTGAGATTCAGGTCAGGTCACTATAATGGTGAAAAATGACAATGAATGAATGCAGCCTACTTTAACGTTAATACTTTAATTCACACTAAGCCGCTTGTTGTAGGTTACGTATAAGAGGGTTATCAACTACACAAACTCATATATATATATATGATATATATATATATACATCGTTCTGATAAGCGCAATATCCTTGTTACAGCTTCTAGTTCATATTTTGTTTATATCCATCGTCAAAATTAAATACGCGTCTCTAGGAAAAGTTAAGCAGCTTTAACTTTCGAAATGTTTTCATTAACAAGAATATTAGCAATATGTCGTATTCTATGTGTTTGAATAGGAATGAGTATGGATGGGAAAAACCATGTGAAAAATTCGTGAGAATCAATGCCAATAAATGAAAATGTGTATGTAGAAAGTTCGTCGATATATGTCCTCGACGATAACACGCTTTTAATTGGATCGTATTAAATCAACGGGATTATCAATTTCCTGACTACACTGTAACGATTCGTTCATTATCGAAATTCACTAATTAACGATGTTTCCCCGTGGCTTTTCATTCGATTTCCTAATCGCACGATACGTTGAAACTGTTACTGCTTCTAACTTTTTATCTAAATTTTCTCTCGATTTTCCACTCGGTCTTTCGATTATAAATGTTGTGTTAATAATCATTATTAATGGATTATTAATAATACATTCGATTGAAATTATAGAATAATTCTAAATTAGAATAAATTGAAAATACAAATATACGTTTATGTATATGCATCAGCGTGTACGTGTGTGTATTCGTGTACGTCTGTGTGTATGTGTGTGTGTGTGTATGTGTATTTACGTACATCGAGAAATGTAAGCTTTTTCTATTTGTTACTCCAGAATAATTTTCTAAGTATCGTAAACGACAAAAAATTGTCGTCGTAAATATCGTAAGATAAATGAAAGTACAATTAGTGTAAGTGCACCATTGGGTGTTACTTAATCGTATTTCGTCTTGTAGATTTAGTGTTCTTTCTCGTAAACAGAAAGAGATATATGTTGGTAAAAGAAATGAGTTGCAGAAAGAAAAGAATGATCCATTGTAAGAACAGCGTGTCTCTTTTCGTCTCAAGAAAGAAAGAAAGAAAAAAAAAAAAAAAAAAAAGAAAAAGAACAAGGGAAAAAAAGCAAAGAAATAGAAAGAGAAAAAAAGGTAATTAAGAATTATTTGATTTGAAAGGAATAGTACTAATAAAAAATTACTATATAGCTATACGCAATATTGTATTAAAAATTTCATTTTTCATGTTTTTAAAAATCTAAGAAATACAACAACATATATATATATATATATATATATATATATATATGTACGTGTATGTACTTAAATCAAATACACCATAAATCCATTCGTGATAATAGCCTCATCGATTCAAGTATCGATATTTCTTTTCTCAGGCTCATACCATTTATGCTTTCGATGGATGTACATTTTCGAGAATATCGGAGGATACGTGTAAATCTTACTTATCCGTACTATTTATCTAGCAAAATGTTTCCTCTTTTAAAGTGAGAGAGAGAGAGAGAGAGAGAGAGAGAAAGAGAGAGAGAGGAAGAGAGAATACTAGAACACGTACGAATCATCCAGTTCTTTATTTTCGAACGAGTTAGCCACTTTAGCCGTAGGTTATAATTCTTCTTTCTCCCGAGTAATATTACTTTCAACTGAAAACGAAAATACTTATTTGTTTTCGAGCAAGCATTGCTATTTCGATACGATTCCTACCTAAATGGTAGTAAAAGGTATACGAAGTATTCTATATGCCAGGAAATTACATGCCGAGAGAGAGAGAGAGAGACTGAGTGAATTTGCGAATTTGAATAAAAGATACATACATACAACATACAACATACATACATACATACATACATACATATATGAGAAATAGAAAGAGCAAAAATATAGTATCATGCTTATATAAAAGATGAGTTACGTCTATCAGATATTTGCGTCTATATTTCACTGATATCATCTTATTTTATTAGTCTAACAATAAGTAAACGATATAAAATTTATATATATATATATATATATATATATATATATATATATATATGTATGTATTATAGTTACGAGTTATTTACGAGACACATTATCGATTTATCGTTTCCTTTAGTTACGACCGTCACGATGTGAAAGCTTTAACAGAACGTCAAATTAAAATGCTATATTTTCGTCGAGGAATATATTCCATAATTTTCAATATATTTATCGATCTATCGATAATCGTTAGATCAATCGATTAATTTCATCTGTTAAATATATCCCTTTTTATAATAATATTTTTAAATATATTTTCTAATAATAATACTTTTATCAATGATTATTAAAAAATAATTTTAGGAATTTTCATTTTTATACTTTTAAATATATAACTTCGTAATTTAACTTGTAGTAACGAATAAATACGCGTTTTGACAAGTATATATTTCTTTAATAGAAATTCATTAAGAATGTATGTAAATAGCGTGTTAACGAATGTCGGAAGTTGAAAATGTTTTCTGTATCCATTCTTTTCTTTTTTTTTTTTTTTCTTTTTTTTTCTTTCTTTTCTTTCTTTTCTTGTTTTATCGAAACTTTTTAATTAAATACACCCACTCGACGGTCGCGAAGTTACAAACACTTTCTTTTCTCGTTTTGTAGATAACAAAGAAAAGAGAAGTAAAAAAAAAAGAAAAGAAAGAAAGAAAAGAGAAGGTAGAATAAATTACGAGAAAGGTTAGCTTACTCATTAACATAATTACGACTTACGGATAACGATGATAGGCTGGTTAGGAAGACAGAAAGAGAGAGAGAGAGAGAGAGAGAGAGAGAGAGAGAGAGAGAGAGAGAGAGAGTGAGAGTGAGAGTAAGAGTAAAAATGAGTGAGAAAGAAGACAGAGAATGACGAAAAGGAAGAAAAAAGAAATAGATCGGATTTATCGAATCCCTTATCTGTCCTTATGTGTTCATTCATATAATACGTACGAAGCTTTAAAAGTTTCTGATTAATGAAAATAAATGATGAAATGAGAAATAGGGAGAGAGAGAGAGAGAGAGAGAGAGATAGGTCTATACGTACACATATTAAAATTATGTTCACGAACATCCAAGATTGGATTACTTATGGGATTGCCGTTCTATAAGCTATGAAAGCAATTCGGGAACAACCCAAGGAAATATACGAGGAAAAATCATGTTGAATTTCTTTTGGATGGGTTTCTTCTCTCTCCTTCTCTCTCTCTCTCTCTCTCTCTCTCCTTCTCTCTTCTATAAAAAGATGGCTTTTCGTTTTCAAATCGTTCGACATAAATTTGAAAAGAAACGTGTCCGTCATTCGAAACATTTTTCATAATACAATTTACAACTACGTTGAAAATTGCGTTGTAATTTCTGTAATGTAATTTCTATCCCTTCTTCTTTTTTTTTTCTTTTTTCTTTTTTTTTTCCTTGTTATCGAAAGTTTTACTTAACTCCGTGACTTATTTATTTGACGAACGAGAAAGATTATCTCATCGTTTCGTTTTCTTAGAAATAAAGTTTGCGAGAGGAAACGTATAAAGAAAAAAAAAAAAAAAAAAAAAAAAAAGAAAAAAAAAGAAAAACCAAAAAGAGAGAGAGAGAGAAAGAGAGTACGAAGGTAGCAAGTTCGTGTCTCATTTCTATATGTATATGTGTGTATATGTGTATATATGTATGTATGTATGTACGTACGTATGTATTTCGAAACAGAGTTCGTACGTGACTTTCAGAATGACAGCTCGTTATTAGACTTTTGCGACGTGGAAAGAGTCAAAGTAACGAAGTTAACGATGTCCATCGCTAGCCCCGTAGACTCTGCAAATTGGATATAAATGATATTTTGTTAAAAACGATCGAATGGTAAAACGTCTATATATATATATATATATAAAAGTGAATTACTTCGAGTGTTGATTCCATCACATATACACATTATATATTAACGATAATATATATATATATATAAATATATAGATATATGTATTTCTCGATTTATTTAATTTTATAATAACAATCGATGAAAGAGAGAACGAAAAAGAGAGTGAGAGAGAGAGAGAGAGAGAGAGAGAGAGAGAGAAATAATCCATTAAAAATATTATTAATTGACTTTTGTAATGGCATAGAAATGATTTTTTGGATTCGATCATCCAGGAAGGAGAAAAAAAAAAGAAGAAAAAAAATGAAGGATAAGATTAAAAATTGAAATTATTTTGAAAGAAATTAATGCAAATATCAAATCGAAAGGATATATTATGCAATGTAAAAATACACATTTGGTTGATAATAGGAGAAATCGATAAAACGTTCCTGCGAGTACTTACTACTACTACTACTACTAATACTACTACGTGACGGTGGTAACGAGGGTCGTCGACTTTTGCACGAGTATAATAATGCTCGGAAAAATATGTACGTTCCCTTACCTCCTCCCTTACATCCTGTCGTTCGTGTCTCGTTACATTACACCATTACAACGTAATACCAAACAAATCCGTAAGAATTTGCAACGTGCACACAGGAGAGAGAAGGAGGAGGTATAACTAAAAGAATATATTTCTCCTTTCGTTTGTATATAAATGTTGCTTTCTTTTGTATTTAAAAAAAAATAAAAAAAAAAAATAAAAAAAAAATAAAAGAGAAAAAATAAGAGAGAAAGAGAGAGGGGGAAGAGAGGGAGGGTAGGGTAAAAAGAGAAATGTGAAAAACAATGAAAATTTTCTAATTGCAAACATACAATGATCGCGTATACGCGTTCCAATGTTTTTTGTCCTTTCTTCTTTTTCTCTTTTTTTATTTATTTATTTTTTTCTCTTTTTTTTTCTTTTTTTTTTTTTGTAATTTATTTATTAATTTATATCCCTAAGACAAAATAATTAATTTCCGTAAGGAGATAATTAATCAAAAAGATTACTGGTACGAGTTGAATTTTCGAGAAATATTATTTCTGTCTATCTTTGCACTAGATATATATATATATATATATATATATATATATATATATACACGAACACATACATACACATATGTATATATATACATATATATATGTATATATACCTATATAATATAAAGTGTCTAGATTATGTTCTGTATTTACGGAATAGACAGCACATTTTCTGCGCGTATGCGGTATGCAATGGACCGGTCGATGATGAATGTTGCTCGTAATACCTAATGTTCCGTGTATATATACGATCACGTAGAGCTTAAATCGAAATTAAATTTTCGCCTGGTTGCTGGCGGTGATAGTGCAGCCTGAGAGAAAGTTAATCCGTTTATTACGAGTTTTGCTAATGTGAGTTAGAAAACATATTCCTTCGTTTTATTAAAATCTTTCTTTTTCATTCTTCTTTCCTTTCTTCTTTTTCTTTTCATTTTTTATATTTTCGTCAACTTTCTTTTAACGTTTCTAATTATGCTTCATAATCTTTTGAGAATAATTTAATTAACGAAAGAAAAATTGAAAGAGAGAGAGAGAGAGAGAGAGAAAGAGAGAGGCAAATTCGTGGAATTGAAAATGCGTTAATTACAAATAAAATTTCTTGAATAAAAAACGCTAATAAATATCTAAGTTTTGTTAACATAATCTCTGTTGTGGATATTTTCAATAAAGAAATACGTTCGTTAGTTTAAATCATTTTCACGTATATTCTAAATATTATACTTATTTAATAAATAACGAATGAAGTATGATTTTGATGAAATGTTTACTTACGCACACTTTTGTATACGTGTATATATATATATATATATATATAGAAATACACACGTGATTTTCAATTTAGATAGAATATTAAAACTTCGTCATTGATTTTCTGTTTCAGATGTGAAGCTCTGACAGCGAGCGACTTCGTAGAGTTTTCGAATTATATGGCGAAAGATCGAAAATATTCGAGACATTGTGGTCAGATGAAGGAATTCGATGTTGACAGCGATAGAAAGTTCTTTCGTGTGACCTTCAAAAGTAATGATCGATTAGACGGCACGGGTTTTAATGCCAGTTATGTATTTTTGGACGAGGAAGAGAATTACACAGTAAAGGCACCGACGAACGGAGCTATTCTCATACGATGTAAGGAAATCTTTAATTTTTTTAATTCCAAAGATAATTCCAACGAAAAAAGATAAGAGAAGAAAAAAAGAAAAAAAAGAAGAAAAAGAATTCAAGAATAATATTCTTGTAATAATTTTCACGTATGATAAGGAGTAAATTTTTTTTTATAAATTATTATTTTTTCTTTTTTTTTCATTATTACTCGACAAATACAAATTTGATTTCAAATATATTTATACGTTTATGCTCGATAACAGAAATAATGAAGAAATTTCTAAAGAGAGTACTCTACTCGAGAGATAATAAAATGTATCGTTCGACGAGATTCGATCGTATTATTAAAAATGAAAAATATTGAAAATATTTTTATATCTTCGTAATTGAAAATAATTATCATTGCCATGGTTATCATTGTCATTATCATTGTCACATCGTTATTAAATCAAAATATATTTTTTCTGAATCAGAAGAGAGATAAGCACGATTAATTATTAATACGCAATACTAATTAACGCTAGTCATTTAATAATCGTTTCCTATTAAACGAAATCGAGATCGACGCTTTGTCATTTATCAGTTACACGTGTGTGCTCCTGGATTGTATCTATGCGTGGGCGCATATGTGTGTGCACGTGTGTGCATGCGTATGCGCGCGCGCGCGCGCGTGTGTGTGTGTGTGTGTGTGTGTGTACTCTATTTCAAAACGTTTCCTTCGCCACAACCTTCATTATGAATTTATTTAACAATTTGCATGATGATGTAATTAATGCTTCAAAGGCCCCAGAGAATTCGTTATGTAGACATATCTATATGCTATTGGCTACAATAATCGCTTCGCGAAATGCCTATAATTTTAAGAGTACGTTACTATCAAAGAGAATATTGACGGAGTTTGTTCTCGTAAAGAAGAAAAAAAAAAAAAAGAAAAAGAGAGAGAGAGAGAGCATTTAATTTTTCTCTTTTTTTGTTTCTTTATATCATTTTTTTTTTTTTTTTCTTTTATTCCTTCATTCTCTTATTTCTTTATTATCAAAGAAATATTAGTAGAGTACGATTACTTTGATCCTTTATCAAGCGTCGAACGAATTCGCGTTATATTTTTATCGACGATTTTTAACGATGCCCATTCGCTTACCAACAGCAATTCTAGCGTTTTTTACCTAAAGCAGCGTAACTTTTTTTTTTCTTCTAATAGTAACTATAAAAAAAAAAAAAAAAAAAAAAGAAAAGGAAAAAAAAGAGGAGGAAAAAAAATATTAAAATAAAAATAAACGAAAAATAATCGTCGTCGTCGACATTGTCTCTCTCTCTCTCTCTCTCTCTCTCTCTCTCTCTCTCTCTCTCTCTCTCTCTTTCCTAATAGATTTTATTCGTGTAAATAGTAACAATTATATACCGTAAAATCTTCGGCTTTAAAATTGATGCTTAGACGAAGATGAAATTTAATCGGAGAACAATCTTTGGGAAAATCGAATCCATAGATAGATCTCGAGAAACAATCGACGTGTGAAAGTTTACGAAACAGTTTACGAACTAACAAGAAACACATAAAGATAAAGATAAAGATAAAGATAAATATATATATATATATATATATATATATATATCTATATGGAAAGAGAATGAGAAAGAGAGTGAGAAAAAAAGAATGAGATGATAGATGGTGTTGGTATGGTAGATGGTATGGTAGATGGTGTTGAGCTTGAGTAGGCCGCGAAATACAAGAAGAAAACCCAACAATGGCAATTACCTTTCAGTTCGCTAAAGCGTTGTCTCAACTACAAGTAATGAAATTACTTTGCTCCTGCTTTCTCGTTGTTTCGAAAGCAAGTTACAAGTAGAACGCGTGGCTTTGAAGAGGGAGAATAAGAGAGAGTGAGAGAGTAAGAGAGAGCGAGAAAATGAGATAGTGAAAGAGAGAGAGAGAGAGTGAGAGAGAATGAGAAAGCGAGATAGTGAGTGAGCGAGTTTGAGATCAGGGAAAAGCGTATAGTAACATGGTAGAGGCGATAATATCGTGAACCACAGTGCCTCTTTCTTCCTCCTTTCCACTTCCCACCCCATCCAAAATGTGTACCACATTGTTGACTGCAATTTCAATATCAGAGAGAGAGAGAGAGAGAGAGAGAGAGAGAGTCGGCATTATTACGGCACCCATATGTTTCCCAGGATATTTCCTTAATAATTGTTTAGCCACCGATTTGTAACTTTCAAACCGATGAGATATGATATAATCATTATAATTTTCCTCATTCGACTTTATTTAACTTTATCTG
>NC_140822.1:2867500-2905000 GCF_050613455.1 Vespa mandarinia | reverse complement strand
TTATTATTAATTATCGGTTCGTTAATTGGATTTATTAATGTCTAATTAAAATCGGTCTTTGAAGGGTTAACAAAGCAAATATGCTCAGAGCGATTAGATTGTAGGTAGTTCAGGGGCGGCCTAGCGCAGCAAGTTCCTGAATCCGACGAGAGAAGGAAGGAAGGAAGGAAGGAAGGTAGGGGAAGAAAAAAAAGAAATAAAAAGAAAAAAAATACAGAAAAAAAAATAGAGGAAATCTTTAAAGAGAAATTCTTTAAATTATTGAAGGAAAAAAAAAAAATCATCGATACATTAATTAATGGGACCTGCGAATTGTCAAAAATGTGTCGCGCCTAAGGCGCCCTCGAAACGTTCTCCTACGATTGAAAACTATCCGAAAGCGAACGTGGCCATTTTGCTCCGTTAAAAAAAAAAAAAAGAAAAAAAAATAAAGAAAAAAAAGAAGAGAATAATAATAACGATTATTATTATTATTAAAAAAATATAATAATAATAATAATAATAATAATAATAATAATAATAATAATAATTACAACAATAACAACAATAATAATAATAATAATAATAATAATAATAAAAAGAAGTAAAAGAAAGAAAGATAGAAAGAAAGAAAAAAGAATTGAGATTAATTTTCGAAAAAGACGGAGGAACGATGGCCACGATATCCGCCATTCTCCCGGCTGGATATATTTTCTTATTCTGTTTTGAGGCTCTTGCCTCGCTCGTCTCGTACATGATAAGTTAATCGAAACTGTAAAAAAAAAAAAAAAAGATGGATGCGATTTCATCGTTTCTCTCTCTTCAACCCTTCTCTATCTCCTCACAGCCAAAGAAAGAAAGAAGGAAAGAAAGAAGAGAAAAAAAACGGAAGGAAGGATGAACGAAAGATAAAAAAAAGAAAAAAAAAAGGGACAAGTAATAAAAAGAAAAAAAAAGAAAAAATAAGAAAGAAGAAAAAGAAGAAGAAGACGAAGAAGGAAAACGAAAAAAAGAATATCACCAACCTTTTCGGTATCCATCAAACCTCCATCCTCGATGAATCTCAATCTTCGATGCTTCGACGTGAAAATATAAAAATAAAAATAAAAAAAAAAAAAAAAAAAGAAGATTAATGAAATGACAAAACTCGATGGGCGGATTTTCCGCTGCATCCGATCCGTTCCATTTCTCGACATACTCTCTCCGCCGTTATGTTCCTCTCATTATTATTCAATATACGATTGCGTTAACACATATGGTTGTTCTCTCTTCTGTCACAACCCTTATATTATTTATCAAGTATCGTTTTTCTTTTATTTCTTTTCAATTTCTTTCTTTCTCTTCCTTCTCCCTTTTTCTCTTTCTTTCCCTCTCTCTCTCTCTTTCTCTCTCTCTCTCTCCCTCTTTCTCTTTTGCTCGAGAGAATTTTTCTTTTATTTTTTTTTTTTTTTATTATCTTTAAAATGATAACTTTAAAGATTGCAATTAGCAATTCGAATTAACGACGAAGCATTGTGTTCAATAACATTAAACTATTTCATTGCTTTCGAAACTAAGCTTTATTCGTGAGCACGCAGTTGGAAGATCGTTAGCCAGAAATTTGCTTGAAATAATACCTTGTTCGAGGGAAGAGAAAGAGAGAGATAGAGAAAGAGAGAGAGAGAGAGAAAGAAGAGAAAATTGTATAGTCGACTTAATTTAAATAAGATCGAAATATGAAATAATAAGTTCACTGTATTATTTCATTTCTCTTCTTTTTTTCTTTCTGATTAAATTCTTTGTCAACATTTTCGTTTCGTCGTTAATCGTTTATGTTGAACGAAAAATAAAAAACTTATTTACGCAATTCAAAGCTAAAATGAACTTCCCTCGACTTTAATGATCAAGTTTGCACGTTATTTTTATTATCCCTGTATAATTATATCTCATCTTGCAATTAGGGGAAAACAGGAATAACCGACAATTGCCTGATAAGTTTAGTTTCGTGTCGAGGAAATCTCTTTCGTTAATAGTAAAAAGTACATATACATTTTTTTCTTTCGTCGTTTGCTTTAATAACATTCATTGCAAAAAAAAAAAAAAACAGAGAAAAAGTAAAAAAAAAGGAAAAGAAAATAAAAAGGAAAGAAATATCGAGTATAAAAAATTTCACTTTTCAAATTCTCTAAAATGCATTGCATAGAATAAAATCTTGTATTATAATGAGGAAGAAAATAATAAACGAAAAAGAAAAGAAAAAAAACCAAAGGAAAAAGAAAAAACGTAGAAAAATGATAAAAAGAAAAAAATATTGAATGAAAGACTGGGTTGATGACGAAGGGAGTAGTGGGGAACTAGCAACGAGTTGAATGAATAATTGCGTACGCGATTGAACGAGCGGTCACGTGACCGATGATCATGTGACCGGCGATCACGTGACGCCCTCTGTCATTCGTCGTCACGTGACGCTCCCCTCCCTGTCATACGCCGTCACGTGACGCCCTCTACCGCGCTGTATCGTACTTCAATATACTCAGTCGGTCAGGAGCAGTGAAAGAGAGCGCACAAGTCACTTGAATATCAACGAAACCATTAGGATAGGAAAGGAAAGGAAGATCTCGCGCTTGCGCTTTTACCTGCTAAAGGAAGGTGCGCCAAGAGAACATACACAACGACGTTTATTTCAGCACAGTAAGCCAATATCTGTGTGGTGCGCTTTTGTAGCCGAAAAACGCGCAGTCGCGCGTCAATCCTACTGGGTGGGAGGCGATCAGCTGTGAAGGGGACGATATACACGAGGACATCGAGATGTTCGTCCTGCAAAAGTCTATATTGTAAGTAATTAACATTAAATTCATTCAACTCACATTACACATTCATATATATATATATATACATATATATTATGTATATTCAAGAAATAATCCTTTTTTCAAAGTTTCGTTCTATCTTTTTCTTTCTCTCTTTCTCTTTCTCTTTCTCTTTCTCTCTCTCTCTCTCTCTCTCTCTTTCTCCGTTTTCTTCTGTCTCGTACGTGGCCTTCGAATCTTTCGTAACGAATAGAAAAATCGATCTATTAATTATTTTTACGAAAATAATGAAGCTGTCGAAAGATTTAACGTTTTCAAAATGTACAATGTCGCTTGTTTGATGCCAATATATTATAATGTTTATAATGTTTATATATTTTAATATGACGATCGGAACACGTGTTTGGATTTATAATATATAGGATATATCATAATGCATTTTAATAATTATATAGATATAAGTTTGATTATGAACGTTTAATAGAAGAAATATATTATTTGATCGGTTTAAGAGAGACATCGACGTCGTTAAACATCATCAGCGTGCTAACCTCGCTTCTGCCGCAATGCGGTGCTGAAAATAGGAGCACGTTCGCTCGGAGCATACGCCGATCGATACCAGGCCGGGTTTAGGATTCCTTTTGTCGTTATGCACAGTGCCAAAGCTTGTCTATTCTGTAAAGAATAATATCCATGAGGAACGCCCTTTATTTCTATTCTTTTTCAATCTATTTATTCATCTCTTTCTCTCCCTGTCTTTCTCTCTTTCTCTCTCTCTCTCTTTCTCTCTCTCTCTCTCTATGTTCTTACGATTTTTTAAAAGAGTGCTTAAAGAATATTTTTTTATTTATTTCTTTCTTTCTTTATTTTTTTTCTTTTTTTTTTTTTTTTAATTTCTTTTTGTTATCATTTCTCTCTTTCTTCTTCTTCTTCTTCTTCTTCCTCCTTTTTTGTTTTTTTTTCTTTCTATTTCTCCTTTTTTTTGTTTGTTTTTTTTTTCTTTTTGTCTCCTTTTCTTGTCTTTCCTTCAATCCGACGATTTTTCAGGAGGTCAAACACCTCGACTTTTTCTTATTTTCTTTTGATCTCTTTCATATATTTCCTGTCTGGTCGACAATGCATATATACATATATACATATATACATACATTTATACACATAGATACAAAATCGCGTGACGATGAAAAGATCATACCGACTAATAAAGAAGGTGCGAATGAAAGACCGATAGAATTTTTAGAGTAACTCGTTATAAATTAATTAACATTATGGTTATACATATACATATACATATATATATATATTTTTTTTTTTATTTTTCTAAAAAGAAATTGAACGAATTATCATCGAACGTAATCGTTTGTTACTTCGTAAGAAATAGATATGTATTTGTTTATGTTAATAATCATTTTTTTTTTATCTTCCTTTAAAAATATAAGAGATAGATAGATAAAGATAGATAGATAGATAGAGAGAGAGAGAGAGAGAGAGAGAGAGAAGAAATGTGTAGAAAAAATAAATTTTATTAATCGTTAACAATTCTACTTATTGATTAGAGGAAAAATTTTTTATTTCTAACTCGTACTCTTATCTAAAAGCTCTACAAGTAATATTAACCATTTGTATTCGTGTCCTCGTTGCATGAGAGAGCTAATGACGAAGTATAATCGACCTATATAGAAATATTCGAATCGGTTTTACCTAGTTACCAGTTTAAAGTAGATAGGGTATTGCTTGATAAAACTTTAACGCGCGTCCATGTTCCTTCATCAATCTATTTTTGTTTCCTTTTTCTTTTTCTTTTTCTTTTTTTAATTTATAAATAAGACATATTAATTGTTGCAAACAATGAAAAAGAGAGAGAGAGAGAGAGAGAGAGAGAGAGGGAGAGAGGTAGAGGAAAAAAATTTTTTGTTATATTTTTCCTTTTTGTTTTATAATTAATCGAATTTTACAAAAAAATTTCAAGGAACGATCGATCAGATCGAACAGATGGTCAATAATTTTTTTCAAAGAAAAAAAGTTGAGCTTATTGTTCTATGATAGATTTACATCTTTCAGATTATTTTCATATCACCAATACGTCGTAATACTTGAAATAGATTATTTCATGATAAAACGAGACTTCCAAACATATGTCATATATTTTTTTCTTAATTAAATTTTAAATCAAATTACATTTTAAATCAAATTTCAATTAACATTAACATTATATATATACATATATATATATATATATATGTGTGTGTGTGTTTATCTATATGTTATATCATTGTGCATTAATCAAAATGCGTAACCTTAACATTTACTGGTTTCCTATTTACATTTTTATCAGTAAATATACGATTACTGTATCATATTATTTCTGCTGACTTTTAAAAGTTAATGTCAATGCTAGCGAAATATCGTGTTTTATAAGAATATATGATACTTAATGTTACATGTCGCACAATATTTCGATAGATAATAAACTTATAAAGAATGAAGGTTTTCTCTTTATCTTTATCTTTTTCTTTTTTTTTTTTTTTTTTTTTTCTTTTTCCGATACGTAAGTATCGAACAATCATTTTCTATATTTATACGTGCTGTTCGTTAACAATTGTTGTCTATAGAATCAAGACAAAGGTATTGTTTTTTTTTGAAACAATAAAAAAACGTTGGTATAATAGGAACGTTTTATAAGTGTAATTAATGATACGGTTTTAATTTATAATATGCCTCGTACCGTCATTCTATTCGAAACATTCCTATCGAATGGATCTACATAAATTGTTATAAGTGTTTTCTCTTTCTCTCTTTTTCTATCTCTCTCTCTCTCTCTCTCTCTCACTCTCTCTCTCTCTTTTTTTCTCTTTCTCGATCAGTGATGTGATATCTGTTTAAATTATTAATAAAAAAAAAATAAAAGAATATATATATATATGTGTGTATATACATATATATAAAAAAAGGAAAAAGAAAAGATATTGAAGTATTTCATTCAAGTTAAAGCTACAATGAATAGGATTATATATAAGGGAAAATTGATCGAAGGACGTTTCAATCTGTAAGTTTGAATAATTCAACGAGTATCAATGTTACACAATAAATTTTATCATCTTTTATATGACTTTTGTAGGATCATTTTTAACTCGATCACGTTCGATTACGCTTCGATAATTTCTTAGATTTATTTGTTTACTTATTTACTTATTTATGTATATATATATATATATATATATATTTATATATATTTATTTATTATTTAGAATTAAAATTTATTATTATTATTTATATTAATTATATTGATGTTAAGATAATAATAATAATATTAATCAATTAAATTTAATTTATATTAATAAGATTAGAACTTCGATGAAATTCATTTTTAATCGCGTAACCAATATATACATATATATATATATATATATATATATATATATGTAAATAAGAAAATGATTAAAGAACGTTAAAAGCGTTTGACACGATGGCATAACATTTAATTACAAGATTAAATCGCATGAATTCAATCTCGATTGAATTCGATCTGTATTACATTAGTAATTATATAAAGTCAATAAGGAAACCGTAATGTGTAAGGTCGTTGTTGCAGGAAGGGTGACGCCAACTTTCGTAATACGAACACTTCAAAGTGAGATTATATACACACACATACACACACACATAATACACAGAAAGAGAAAGAGAAAGAGAGAGAGAGAGAGAAAGACATGCACGTATACATATACATGATTGTGACATAATAATGTATAAGAAAGTTGTTTGAAATGGCTCGTAACCGATGAAAATTAAACGAAAAGCAATTTAAATTCCCCGAAATGAGAGATCTATCGTTTGAAAGAAATTTGTTTTTCCACTTTGTGTATATTTCGCGACGTCGTGTTAGAAAATGAATAGTTATATAAGCATATTTAACATTGAACGATTCCGTAAATTCTGGCCATATGCCATCAGGGAATAACAATAATAGACATCTCTAATCTCGTGTGGAAAAAGCTTTTACGACATGTACATTAAAAAAAAAAAAACATATGGACGTATATATATATATATATATATAAAAAGAAAAAAAAAAATCTAACAATGAATTATTATTCTTTCTTTTGTTTTTTTTTCCTCGATAAAAATACTTTTTAATATTTTCTTTTCGTAGACGTTTTTTGTCTGTTTTTTCTTTTTTTCTTTTCTTTTTTTTTCTTTTTTTTTTTTTTTACTCCTTTCTCTCGTTTCAATCTTTCTCGTAGAACGATAGAATCCAATTTACTTATGCTCCGACACTTTTACATCGAACGGACAGGCCCCTCTTTTTCATTGTCATTAGTCATCGTTATACTCGTTCGATACATCATACTTCTCGGTATATATCTCATTAATGAAGCTATTAAGTGACGACATTATATGACGACTTTACCTATAACGTTATCGTATCGCTCGATGGAATGAGAAGATTAGTCATCAAAACGATAAAATACACATACATTTAGACCCACACGCATACAGACATATATATATATATATATGTATGTGTGTGTATGTATGTGTTATAAATTCTGATACTTATTGTACTATGAAACGTTGTATTATATTGGAAATGTCAAAAGTCATGTGACGGGACTATTTAATCGATAAATTCACCTTTCTCAATTCACCTTTCATTCAAGTTTAATGTCTTTTTATTTTAAAAATAGATATAAAGGACATTTAAATTCGATATTAGTCTGTATACATTAGAAAAGTGAGTAAACACGTAAAAACAACGTTTATATTATTTGGCATCATTACTATCAATGAATGATAATGCGTCAAAGTAATATATTACAAAAGATATTAAGACAATTTTTTTTTATTTTTTTTTATTATTATTATTTTTTTTCTTTTTTTTTTTTTTTTTTTTTTTTTTTTTAATAAATTTTCACACTTAATTAAAATGAATATTCACATTAGGTATATATGTTTTTTTCTTTTTTTTTTTCTATTTTTTTTTTTCCTTTTTTTTTGTAAACAGTCAAAGATACGCAAATCTTTTTTTTGTTTTGTTCATGAGTTATTACGTTATAAGCGAATGACCGATAGAATTGACATAATCATTGAAATGAAAGTTTCAAGGTCGACATAAGAAGATACATTGTAAAAAATTTCTATCATATTTAATATGTCAACAATGTCGAATATGTAAAAATCTTATAAATTTTCTTTCGAATTTCATCACGATAAACTTTGCGATTATCGAAGATAATATTTTTAGGTAAGTGTATTTTCGTCGTAAAAAAAATATTGTTTAAAACAAAAAAAAACGAAAAAAGAAAAAAGGGGAGGAAAATCATTTTGCAACTAACAAATTCTATTTACGTATATCCCTCATTTCACGCTTGTGTAATTTTTTTTTTTCTTTCTTTTCTTTTCTTTAAAATCCAAACCTATATATATATATATATATATATATATATATATATATATATATATATATCTTGTTTATTAACCGATTATTCTTAATGATCATTATATAAATACTAGATAATCATTTGGTAACGAATTTTCGGACGACGGTCTCAGTTATATCGGCAAGATGCCAAAGAGGGCACTAATACTATCGTGACTTGTTGATTAACGCTGTCGTTTTAGAAATAAATATTCAAAGAACACGTGAAAATAATTTAATTCACGTGAATTTAATACAATTTATATATATATAATAATCGTCTCGTTATCGTCAATTATATTTCCTGCTTACCATTTAATTTCATTTGTATTACGAACAAGAATTATGAATCATCAGGCAAATTGTTAGACATTAACACAATATTTTGACGTCATAAATGAAAAACGTTTCTTCCCACGTTGCAATTGTTTTTCTCTTCTTTTTTTTTTGTTTTCTTTTTTGTTTTTTTTTTTTGAACGACTCACAGTTACATAATAACATGTTATATGATCAAACGTGATAATCGATGCTCTAGAACTCTAACTTTTGAATGTTGACCCTTTGATAATTTTTGTGTATTGTTTTCTTTTTTTTTTCTTTTCTCGGTTTTTCCTATTCCTTCTTAATTCTTCTTTCTTCTATTTTGTCTTTGTTTTTTTTTTTTTTTAGATCGACCTGCGGCAGAAATTGTGGAGGATCATGGGCGCGGGCATTACCACCTACACATCCTGCAGCAAAGGACATCAAACAGAGAGATATTCACGAAGTTTCTGGAGATGTTGTTCCTATAAACATGGTCAAGGGTATTGGACATCTCAGAGATCCTCGTCTAAATAAGGTATAATTTAAAAAAGAAAAAAAAAAAAAGAAAAAAAATATATATATATATATCGTAAAATTTCTAAATGATACGTATCAATGTTTCCGCTTAATTGATAAGGATCTTTTCGTGACAATCGAAATACTATGATATTCAATACAGTCATTATACTTTATTATTTATTTAGAGAATAATCTAATTACATTACACGCTAATCTGATTAGTCCGTTTCGGGTCTACTTCATAAAAAAAAAAAAAAAAAAAAGAAAAAAAACAACGAAAAATCGAAGAACCAATATTCGAAATAATTTCTTCTGTTATTTTTTATTTATAGAAAATAGATACCGCACGTAAATAGTGAAATAAAGAAAAAAAGAAAAAAAAAAGGGGAAAGATACAGAGAAAACCACATCGTAAAACTTCTGCTGTCAAGCTTTCAAAATGTGTTTTATAACTCTACTTATGATAAAAGAGTACTTATTGAAATTACCATTGTAGACGGCATGAGTAATTGTCCAAAGCCACAAAAGTGTGGCCGAGGGGAACTTATTTATGATTGATAAGGATTACGCAGAAGTTATAAATTTGATTTCATTGTGTATGTCATCGAATAGGGCTTGGCTTTTACACTGAAGGAGAGAATATCCTTGGGAATTCATGGTCTCCAACCGCCACGATTTAAGACTCAAGAGGAACAATTGGCATTATGCAAGGCCTCGGTTATGAAATATACCGAAGATTTGAATCGTTATCTTTACCTTGTCGAATTGCAGGTTAGATAATAGATATTAAATTTAATTAGATTTTATCAAAAAAAAAAAAAAAAAAAAAAAAAAAGAAAAAAAAAATATATATATATAAAACGAGAGAGAGAGAGAGAGAGAGAGAGGGAGAGAGAGAGAGAGAGAGAGAGAGAGAGAGAGAGAGAGATAATAATACATAAATAATTATGAATAATATCTATAGGAAAGAAACGAAAGATTGTTCTTTCGTTTGTTAAGTGAAAACATCGAACAAATGATGCCAATCGTTTATACTCCAACCGTTGGATTAGCCTGTCAGAAATTTGGTGTGATTTATCGTCGACCACGTGGATTATTCATAACAATATACGACAAAGGTCATATTTATGAAATTCTAAATAATTGGTTGGTATATTACATTTATCATTTATTATAATATTAAATGGGATTAATGATGCCAATAATAATTATTACTTCGTATGATATTTCTTATTAAATTAAAAGGCCGGAACAAGCGGTACGTGCAATTTGCGTTACCGATGGTGAGAGAATCTTAGGTCTGGGTGATCTTGGAGCATGCGGAATGGGTATTCCAGTTGGAAAATTGGCACTTTATACTGCTTTAGCTGGTATTAAGCCACATCAATGCTTGCCAATTACTATAGACGTTGGTACTAATAATGAACAACTTCGTGATGATCCTCATTACATTGGTTTGAATAAACCGAGAAGTCGAGGCGCTGAATATGACGAATTGATCGACGAATTTATGGCCGCATGCGTTCAAAAATATGGACAGAACGTTCTCATTCAAGTAATTTATAAATATATATTTTTTATTTATTTATGTATATATATATATATATATATATATATATATATATATACATAACATCTAATTTCTTATTTGATTTAATTAATATTGATCATTTCAGTTCGAGGACTTTGGAAATCATAACGCTTTTCGTTTTCTCGACAAGTATCGTGACAAGTATTGCACTTTCAATGACGACATTCAAGGAACAGCTGCGGTAGCAGTTGCAGGTATACTTGCATCGAAAAGAATAACGAAAAAGAAAATGTCCGAGAATAAATTCGTCTTTCTTGGTGCCGGTGAGGTAGGCAAAGATTTTGTTTTTTAAAAGAAAAAAAGAAAAAAAAACAAACAAACATACAAACAAAATGAAGTAAACAAATATTTCAATTTAAAATTTATTTCGACATTATCTTTAATCTAAAACAAAATAGGCAGCAATAGGTATAGCTGATCTTTGTGTAAAAGCCATGGAAGCTGATGGTTGTACAGAGAATGAAGCTAGAAATAATATCTGGATGATGGATATAGATGGGTTATTGGTAAAAAATAGACCGGAGGGTAATCTCGAGGGTCATAAAATTTGGTATGCCAAGGATTACAAAGTAACGAAATCTTTGATCGAGATTGTGCAAGAAATAAAGCCAACTGTATTGATTGGTAAGTAACCCTTAGCCCGTAAACAACACGTGCCGATTTCTTTCTAAAGTGGAATCATTTAAATAGGAGCCTCGGCAGCGGCTGGAGCATTTACTCCTGAAGTTTTAAAAGAAATGGCGAAGAACAATGAAAGGCCATTGATCTTTGCCTTGAGCAATCCAACCAGTAAAGCCGAGTGTACAGCTCAACAGGCTTACGATTATACCGATGTAAGTTAAACAATCGGTATGAATCCTTTTTTATTACATTTCTATTTGTTTTATAGGGTAGATGTATATTCTCTTCTGGTTCACCGTTTGGCGAAGTTAAACACAATGGAAAGATTTACAAACCTGGCCAAGGTAACAACGCTTACATCTTCCCTGGAATTGCATTGGGTGTAATAGCAACCGGTGTACATCATATCACCGAGGATTTATTCCTTATCTCTGCCCAAACTATTGCCGATCATGTAACTGATGAAGATCTTGCAATGGGTAGCTTATATCCACCGTTAAGTACTATCCGAGAATGTTCAATCGATATTGCCGTTAAAATAGCTAATTATGCTTATGCAAAGAGTAAGTAATTATCGTCGATAATTTATTTAATTATTTTCTATACGATTTATAAACAATTAATAATGTATATTATTGAACGATCGATATACGTTCTTATAATTATTTCGAATTATTCATAAATCTTAATTAAGGGGATAACATTGATCGATTGTATTTTAATAGGTGGCTTGGCCAGTGAATATCCCGAGCCAAAGGATAAACGACAGTTCATCGTCAGTAAAATGTATGATGCCAATTATGATAGTCCATTGCCAAATCTATACGATTGGCCGGTTGATTATGCCAGTCCTCGTGTTCTACCAGACAAGTAAGTATTATCAAATATTTTCTTAAGATTTAATTTAAATAGAATTTATTTCGATCGAAAGCACGCATCCAAAGATAATACGTAAAATTCAAAAGAGAGAGAGAAAAAAAAAAATAAAAATAAAAATAAAAAGCAATGATTTAGTTTTATATCATAATGTTGTAGAAACGAAAGAGAATGATTATTTATATTTTTATTATCGAAATTTAATAATAATCTCAAGTGAGAACGAAAGTATCGACGTGACGCTACGTGTGTCAGATATTTGGTAGGATTTAGTTAAGAATGAAAATGTAGTTTAGATTATTAGGACGTAAAGTGCACGTACGTAGCTTGTTATAACATTTCAATCCATTTTTTTTATCTTTTTCTTTTTCTATTTCTTTATCTTTTTCTTTATCTTCTACTACTCTTTTCTTTTCTTCTTATTTCTTTTCTTTTCAATTTCATCCAATTTTGTAGATCATATCGATGAGGAATGTTGTTGTATTAATGCGTATTTGTATTAACCAATGTAATAATAATTGTTAAGATGCTTAAAGAATGTGATTTAACAAGGAAAAGAGAAGAGTACAAAATAAGCTTTTGGTTGTAGCTCGATTTTTAAAGCATTTGTAAGCTTATTTAATACTCGTTGCAACGAAGATAGTAGAATTTATATCTATAATAATTGGACAAAATGTCGTCGTAGGTTTGCCTTTTTATTCCTATTCTTTTTTTTTTTGTTTTGTTTGGTTTTATTTTTTCTTTTTTTTTGTTTTTGTTTTCTTTTTCTTTGATCGCTCTTTTCTTTCTCATACCTTTTAAGAATACTTTTTCTCGTTGCTACGAGTATTTCTTATATCTAATTTTTATCTTAGCAAAGTTATCTTGCTTAGATTCTCAATCATATTCGTTCACTTGAAATCAATATTTCTTTGTCTTTTTCTTTTCTGGTTTTTTTTTCTTTTTTTTTTTTTGGGGTTTTTTTCTTTTCCTTTTCATTTTCTCTTTCATCCATCATCGTCTAAATCACGAAAACCGCTCAACGAAATTCATTCGTTCATTGTAATTAACTATGATATAAGCCGCTGAAGCTATGATTAATCTTTTTCAGAGTCACTGTAGAAATCCGCCACGATTTAAAACATCTGTAGCGGATTTCACCGGATGTGGATATTTGAAGGGTATCATAATAAACTTTAAGATTTACAGTAGTAAAATTATTACTGTGTCATGGTAAAAAAAAAAAGAGAGGGAGAGAGAGAGAGAGAGAGAGAGAGAGAAAAAGTGAGTGAGAAAGGGAGAGAGAGAGAGAGAGAGAAAGATTGATTTGCCAAATTCGTCATTCTTTTTTCTTTTTTTTTTTTTTGTTCTTTTTTTTCTTATTTTTTTATTTTTTTCTTGTTAAAAAGAACAGTACACAATTTGTTCGAACGTATTTCTAATCATAAGAGACGTTCTTTGTCGTGTGATTAAACGGCAATGTGTGTGTGCTTCTTATAATGATGTAACTTGCACAAATGAGTGAGAGTGAGACTGAGAAAATGAGAGTGAGAGAGAGAGAGAGAGAGAGAGGGAGAGAGAGAAAGAGAGAGAGAGAGAGAGATAGAGACGCGTTAATGTTTCTTCAAGGAACAAATATTAACAAAACCATATAACGGGTGTCGTAGTGCGTTCTAATATCCTTTATGTTCTCCTTCGTCCCATTGACAGTATTAGAAAAAAAAACAAAAAAAAAACAAAAAAAAAAAAGAAAAAAAATAAAAAAGAGATCAAATTCATTCGGTATCTTCAAATCGTTCTTTTTTATTTTTTAAACTAATTGAAAGTAATTCGAGAAAGTACATGGACCGGTTGTTTGTACATAATAAAAAATTACGTCTTACAAATTCGATAATCAAAATTTCGATTAATTTTAATGTATACGGTATACAATATATATACATATAATACGTGCATATATGCGTGTATATATATATATATATTTTATTTTTTTCGCTTATATATGTATATATATATATATATATATATATATATATATATATAAAAGCAAAAAATAAATTAATTTATTCGATAAAATTTAATGTTAATTCGATTAATTTATAAAATGAAGGACTGATCGATCGATTAAAATACAATACTTTATAAATTTTGTATTGTAAGAGAAAGGAACTAAACAAACAAAAAAATAAAAAAATAAGAAAAGAAAAAAGAAAATTACCATTGAGAATTGAATTGACAATGCATTCTATTTCGTATGAATTTTCAATAGGAAAAATCTAATTTTCATTTCGAATTTAGATCGGTCACATCGGTGATTTTATTTTGTACGGAGACTAATATCGTGAATAAGGAAAAATTAGAGATATATTAGACGAGATATATACATTCTGTCCAAAAAAAAAAAAAAACAAATCCTTTTATCCTCGATTTAATAAAAACCAATCCTCCTAATCCAACAAGGATCCTGGATTTTGAAGATAAGTGATTACAACTAAGTGCACGCTTTTGCGCTGATGCATTTCTTTTTTTCTTTCTGCGATATTTGGTATGGGTGTATATTTTTTGGTTTGATTTGTTTTCCATCTTTCTATCTTTCTTTCTATCTTTTTTCTTTTCTTTTTCTTTTCTTTTTCTTTTTCTTTTTTTTTTTTTTTTGTTTTTTTTTTGGTTGGTTTCTATTCTCTCAATTTCGTTTATTAACCTTCCTTTCCTATTATTATTATTATTATTATTATTATTATTATTATTATTATTATTATTATTATTA
Organism: Vespa mandarinia; assembly: GCF_050613455.1. Lineage (NCBI taxonomy): Eukaryota > Metazoa > Arthropoda > Insecta > Hymenoptera > Vespidae > Vespa > Vespa mandarinia. The sequence goes on along the minus strand of NC_140822.1, from coordinate 2,890,157 downwards.
TTATTATTATTATTATTATTATTATTATTATAATATATCTTTTTTCCTTCTTTTCTTTTCCTTTCTTTTCTATTCAAAATCTCTAGCCGAACGAAAAAAGCTCTACATATATGTATGTATGTAATATAAAAGGTAATTTACACGGAGTGACGAAGTTCCTACGAGAAAAAGAAAAAAGAAAAAGAAAAAAAAAATATCCAGATTTCGATTTTTAAAAGGCACACTATAATTATTAATTGATCCTTTTTTTATTGACTCACAAAATCTGCGTTTGTTCTTTCTTTTATTCCTTTCTTTTCTTTTCTTTTTTTTTCCTCCCTTTTTTCTTGTTTTTCTTTTTTATCAAAGAAAAAGCATTTTCTCCAGTTTATTTCGTAAGAAAATTGAAAAATGTTTGAACATTCTCTTAAATCTTTCAAGATCTTCGTTATTATTGTTATTATTATTATTATTATTATTATTATTATTATTATTATTATTATTATTATTATTAGAGTGAGAATCATATTGTAGGAATTTTTATATTTAATTTCTTTTTCTTCTTCTTTAAACTCGAACTCGATAATTTATTTAATTTATTTATTTTTTTCTTTTTTTTTTTTTTTGAATCAAAGAATTCTATTTATTTACGGTTATTAATCTCGATATTTCCTTTTCGATATTAATAATATATACTAATTTCTTTTCACGTATAAGCGTACGTATTTAATAGTAGGAATTATCGTCTCGAATGTCGCATGTGTTGTTGTTAACAATGTCTATGATATAACAAAACTTTCTATAAATGATACATAATACACAAATTATGCTTGTCGTTATAATTGCGATTTGAACATCTTATTAATGATTAACAATCTCGTGAGAGTGAAATTTTTTTTCGTTTCTTTTCTTTTTTTTTTCTTTACCAGTGAGATGATTTATCATTATTTCCGATATTATATGTGAGTGCAAAACATTTGTCAGGGCTTCCCTCAAAAATCTTCAAAATTCTCAAGGTTTAGCCAAACGATAAAATTGTCGATAATATTTTTGAATAAATTATTTTTGATGAAAATGAAGTAAAGTAATATAAAAAAATTATACGAAATCATTTAAAAGAAAGCTTTTTTTGTTTTTTACATACGTGCATACATACAATATATATATATATATATATATATATATATATATATATATATATATAAATATATGTATATTGCTTGGCTAGGCGTTTAGAAAAATAAAAGTAAACAATTTTTTGTATAATGTCATTTTAATTATGACTAACCGTGTTCTTCTCCCAACAGATTATGACGTGTTGGCGAGTGTTTAACAAGGCAACGTCTGTGAAACAAAATATATATACACACACATACACTCATTCGAAATTTATTTTAATGGACTGAAAAGTACGATCGTTCTCTTAGCCCTTAACGTATATATTACATTATGGCAGGATTAATTAAATAATTAGTCTAACGATAATAATAATGAAAAAAAAAATTAATAATATTACAGTAATTAAAGTTCCATAAATGTCAATACGGGTTGTTGTTACAATAGTTAAGGGTTGAGACTGATCAGACCGAACAGTATTTAATTATAATAATTAAAATGTTTGTATGAAAGAAAAATGAATTTACTTTTTACCAGCCGATATATATATATATATGTATGTATATATATATATATATTACTATTATTATTTTCGTCGTATGGTATTTATGTAATAATATCCTGTACTTATTTATTTTAAATTTACGAAAAGAGAAAAAGTAATATTATTTAAAATATTAAATTTAAATTTTATTTTAAATATTAAATTTTAATCAGAGCTTGCAATATTTAACAAGAAAAAAGTAATATCGTTCGGTCAAAGATAAAGAAACGAAGTAAACATTCTTAATTCAAGATATTAACGAAATTAAAGATAGTAATCGAAAATATTTAAATCGAGTATTCAATGTTCGTCGTGTGAAAAAAACAAAAAAAAAAAAAAAGCAAAAAAAAAATATTGCATATATCTCATTAATTGTTCCATGTAATGCACAATGTCGCATTAGTTGTATCACTTTCTTTTCTTTTTTCTTTTCTTTTTTATCTCTCTTTTTTTTTTTTCCTCTTCTTCGATATAAATAAAATCTCAGGAGGATCATTGTACTTTACAGAATATTGTAATAACAGTATTTTTTGTACAACATTTTCAATGTGCAACTTTTTATTCTAATGAAAAAAAGCGAATACAAGAAATGTCAATATATAAGATTCACATAAGTTAAGACCATTTTGTCAAAGGGTTCCTACGTTATATGTGAAAAAAGAAAAGAGAAAGAAAAGAAAAAAGAAAAAAAAAGAAAAAAGAACGAAAATAGACAAATTGATCGATTGAACCATCGAATAGACTTAAATTACTGCCACTTTGTCGAAAATAAATAAATAAAGATTATTTCCTTCGATACGATCGATACGATCTTTCATATTCTTGCATATACGAAAATTTCTTATAAGAAATTAAATGAACAAGAAAAAGAAGAAGAAGAAGAAAGAAGAAGAAAATTAAGGAGAAGGAGAATAAGAAGAAATTTAAGAACAAACATTTTGCTCATTAAAATCGTAAGCTATTTTTTTTGTTTCGACGTTATAAATAAATGTTAAATCCTAAATGTTAATCCTTGTATCGATATAAATGATGTCTTCGATAAATATACCTAAAATACCTCTTAATAAAAAAAAGCAACTAAGAAATAGGATCTCAAAAATGAAATAAACGTATATTTAGTAAACAAAGCTTTTATGAACAAAAATGTCTATTTACATACTTATAAAAATTATTTCGATCATTTGACAAACCATCTTTCTCTCTCTCTCTTTCTCTCTCTCTCTCTTATATATCAATCGTTAATTACAATAATTACTTATTATAGTAGCCATCGAATGTATTACGAGAACAGCACCGATCATTCGAAAAAAAATTTATCTTAAAGATGTACCTTCAGTTTTGATTTCTAATTTTTAATATCTCACTAAAATATCTCAATACTTAAAATTACATTAACTTATTAATTTTAAGTTCGAACATTTAGTAAGTCGTATGAACTTTCTCGATGGTCATTTAAATGAAAATAAGCACTTAATAGATAATTATTAGTTTAGATTTCTTTAGGCACTCTCATAGGAAGAGTTTGGATCAAAATCTGGATCGTCGTCGTCGTCGTCGTCGACGTCGTCGTCGTCGTCATCGTCGTTCTCCAAATCAAGATCATCGAGATTTTGAAATAAGCTTTCATCGACTTTAACTGCATCTCCTGATATAAAATAATGATCATATCATTTTATTATCACAAAAAAAAAAAAAGAAAAGACAGAGAGAAAAATTCTTTACCATCGTCTAAGAATTTGAGATCGGATTGATCCAATGTTTTATCAGTCATAAATAATTCTCTTCCGGTTAATTTCTTTCCCTCTCGCTCTGCCATTTCTCTTCTCTTAGTATATCCCATTTCTTCGTCAAACTTTTCCTTCCAACTAAGAAACGTTTCTACGGTAACTCTTGTTCCTTCGAATCTTTTCTATTTGAAAAATATAAAAGAACAATATATCCTTTAATTAAATAAAAGACAAATATTATAATCATTTCATATGTATCATAACTTACTCTTTCAGCTTCTTCCTCCTCTTTTAATTTCAAAGCGGCTGATTCTTCTCTGTGCAATTTGATTTTATCCCATTGTACATTCATCCATTCCTGTGATGCGCTAACTAACGTAAATACCATTACCATACCTAAATTTTCATTCATTTGTTCGACCAAATGTTCCTTCAATTTCTCCCCGCTACCGTTCTCAAAATTTTCTGGATCTTGAATAGAAACAACAAGGGGTTCGTCTGGATATTTTGACGTATAAGTAAATTCTAATCTACAACTCAGTCCATTATCTGTTTCAGCTTCATATTCTTCTGTCTTGATTGGTATAGCAAACGAGTAGAATGGTTCTGTACTTAATACTAAAGGTAGACAAAAAAAAAACAAAACCATTTATAAAGTCAATATATTAATTTTATATTACAAATAATTTAATTGTAATTATAATATAAAATACGATAAGGAATATAGTCCGTTTATGAAATATAAAATAATTACTTTTAATGGAAAAGAAAATTATAGGTTATGATAAAGGAAATAAAAATTTTCATACTTTCCAATTCTCCGCAATAAATCGATTCCAAAGCCTCGATTTCATTTCGTTGTTCCTCCTTATAATCCATCGTATGTTCTTTCAAAAAGAATTAATTTCTTGTTGTTTTTTATTTTTTTTAAATTGAAGCTATCAAGTAAACGATTCTATAATTGCAAATAATATAATAGCATGTTACATGCTAGTAGTATTTACCGCGTACGATACTACACGGCGTACATTAAAGTGACATCTATCGGATGATAATTAAAATTCATATAATTACGATTCATGAGACCTCTGTTGGAATTTATCAATGAACTTACGATACGATAAAGTAGTAAGGTAAAGTAGTTTACTAGAAAATCACGCGGTAAAAGCTGTCAAATATGAATGACAATTACTATAACACGTGATTTAAATGCCTTCGAACAATTATACTTATATAGAAATATCAATTAACGTTATATTTAATCATGTTTACGTTCTGTATATATTAAATAACTCATATGGATTACATATATTATATATGATATACATACATACACACACACACACACACACATATATATATATATATATATATATATAAAATTAAAGAAAGAGCGAAAGAGCGAGAAAGAGGGAGAGAGAGAGAGATAAAAGAAATGTTATATAATAGAGTAAATATATTCAAGTTTTATTCTTCGGAAAAGTTCAGTCATTTGAAGGACACGGTATAAGCATCAACACGATTCCCGTTGTCAAAAGTCGATCACAATATTAGAGACATCCCGAGGGGTATATTATTAGACGTCGTCTCTCTCGTGCAAAAACACACGTGTAAGACATAAAACAATCCAAAAGAAAATATTGAAGCATAATTCCGAAAAGTATTTTGGAACACGTATATCGTCAAGCTAGCTAAAAGTTATTTTTATCGTGGAATTCCATTGATGGTAACAGTAACCGATGAATAATATATAGATTGTCGATTTAAAAAAAATGTAAACAGGTTGAACGAATTTTTAAAACATAATAAAAGCGTACGTATGTATTTACGCACGCACGCACGCACGCACACATGCATGCATGCATACATATACGTATGTGGGTTTGATGGAAACGTGTTAAATATATTTTGCGATAAAATCAGGAGAGTGGCGTCAGGAGCGTCAAGAGAGATCAGTTCAATTCAGGAACAGTTCAAAGCTGAGAATTTAGTATAGATAGGTACCGTTGAGACTACGTTTCGCGCTGGTGGCAATCAATACACGGCAGTAGAACACGACATGTCGTTGTAGTCGTAGTAGAGTCGTCGTATTCGTCGTACTTATCGTCCTAGTCGTCCTAGTCGTTGTAGTCGTTGTCATAGTCGTCGTCGTCATTGTATTTGTCGTAGTCCGTCGTCGTAGTCGTTGTCGTCGTTGTCGTCGTCGTTGTCGTCATAGTCGTCGTAGTTGTAGTCGTCGTCATCATAATCATAGTAGTAATCGACATCGTAGCTTTCGTTGATATGTATTAGTAATACATTAGTAGTAGTAGCGGAGGAGGTAGAGGCGGAGGAGGAGGCGGAGGTAGTGGAGGTGGTGGTAGCGATGCTGCTGCTGGTGGTGGTGGTGGTGGTGGTGGTGGTGCCAGTGGTGGTGGAGGATACGAAGTCTCGTGCGTTTAGAGCTCGAGCTTTCTCAGTCGGACGTGTAAACTCGCGTCGAAAGCTTCCATCGAAAGCTTCGTGATATAAGAACGTCAAGATTTTACTATATATTATCGTTTCTTTTTTTGTTTTATCATCTCCCCTTCCCCTCGGCCTTGGCCTCCTCCACGAAGACTTTTAAAACGGTCTCTCTCTCTCTCTCTTTCTCTTTCTCTCTCTCTCACTCTCTCTCTGTTTTTGTCTCTATCTGTGTCTCTGTTTCTTTCTTTCTCTTTCCCTTTCTGATTCTCATTCTCTCTCATTTTCTCTCATTTTCTCTCATTCTCTCTCATTCTCTTTCATTCTCTTTCATTCTCTCTCTTTCTCTCTCTCTCTCTCTCTCTCTCTCTCTCTCTCTCTCTCGTATTCTCATAATTCGCGCCTAAATCGAATCGTCTATTGATATTTATAGGGATAAAGAGAGAAATGTATAGATAGATAGTAAGAGGTAAAACGGAAAGGCGGAGGTTCCAGCCGGCAAAATGGCGGCAGGTGAAATTGTAACGATAATCAAGATGTTTAAATCTACGTTAAATAGATAAATATTAAGAAGAAGAATAGAAGAAGAAATATTGTGTTGGGAAGGAACATTTGATACTTTTTTTTTTCTTTTTCTTTTTTTTCTTTTTTTCTTCGTGATCCCATGAAGATTGATAACACGTAGTTGTTTAGTCTTTCGATAATCTCACGTTTTGCCAGCTGACAAGAATTTATATATACATACATACATACATACATATATATATATATATATATATATATTTATATATATATACATATATACATATATATATATACATATATATGAAATACATATACATATATATATATATATATATAGTATATATATACAACATAAAAAAAGAAAGAGAGAGAGATAGAGGGAAAGAAAATTCGAGTTGCCCGTTTCCTGGGTGACCATACGAGATTATCGATCGCGGATCCTTGAACGGTCATGAGAGGAGGAAGCTCGATTTTACATTGGACTAGCGTGTTGTCCATCGCTGTTAGATCAAGGTGGTCGAAGTCAAGGATCGTTTTTGGTGTTAATATCGTTTGACGAACTGAAGAGAGGAATCTAAACGATCATGCATCTTCATTTTGAGAAGAATAACAACGCCAAGTGCGACTGTAATATACTCTCGCTCAGCTGGATGGGCAAAGTTCCGGACGAATCACCCGAGGTACGATTATTCTATATATTGATATTTAAAAAATAAAATTCTTTTCTTTTCTTTTTCCTTTTCTTTTTTTCTTTTTCCTTTTTTATTTTTCTTCCAATTAAGATGCCAGAGAAAAATAGATCGAAATTCATTGAAGAAAGGAAAGATGGATAGATGGATGGATAGAAGATACTTTCTACGGTTTAATATATATTTTATATATCAATATAAATATGTGTGTGTCTCTTTGTGTTTGTGTATGTGTGTGTGTGTGTGTGTGTGTGTGTGTGTGTGTGTGTGTGTGTGTGTATGTGAGAGAGAGTCAAGTAGGTATAAAGTTGGAACGCCAATAAAACGTAAAGCTAAACAAGCATCGTTCTAAGTAGGTTAGAAAGTTTCGATAAAGAATTTATAAGCATATAGTCTTTCTTCTTACGATTAGAATCCCTGAATGGATTTTCTATCAAAAGGAATATCGATGATGTTACTTCTTATGAGACATCGATTAAATCGATTTATTGAACGTTTTAAACATTCGAAGGCACATGTATAATAATGTTATATATATATATATATATATATATATATATATATACATATATATTTTTTTTTTAAATGTTAAATGTTAATGGAAAATATAAAATGAATTTTTTAATGGTAAAACTTTTATTTAACCTTTCAAATTTTTCATTCGTAGCAATCTATTAATCTAAAGAAAAAGTAACCGTAATGATACACACACAAACACGGTGTCGTTGAAAAGACTTTCCACTAATGATGCTTCGTTTGCATAAAATGTTTTCTCTCTCTCTCTCTCTCTCTCTCTCTCTCTCTCTCTCTCTCTCTCTCTCCCTTTTTTAAACTATATAATTTTTAAATTCTACTGCAAAATTTCATTATATTTCATCCATTTTATATACTTTCATAGATCTCTTTTTCCTAATTAACAAAATATTATTAAAGTTAATTTTATATATTTATTATTTCTACGATATGTCGATCGATAATTTCATTGTTGAGTCGAAGCACCAAACTATTTTTTTTTTTCTTTTTTTTTTTTTTATTTATTTCAGCAGTTATTTTCGTATAAAGACGATAATAACGTAATTAGGGAATATCGATTTAGAATCTTTGAAACGTAAAGTTTTAGAATTTGTCTAGTCGAACGAATTATGAAAAGAAGGCAAACAGATTTTCGTCGTTTATCCATGGACGAAGACACGTAATCACGTAAGAGCTTAAAGATAGCACGAATAGAATTTGTTCGATAAAAACTTCTTACTTTTTTTTTTATTTTTATTTTTTTTTTTTTTTTTTTTTTTTAGGTATGACAAATCTTTTTTTCACGTTAAAACTTATTTATATATCTTACTTTACTTTATTACATTAAACAGTGACATGCTTCCATAGGATGTTATATAAAATATTTCATAAATTCGAAATATCGAATACGTTGACATTTTCCTTTTTTTCCTTTTTTGAATTTAATTAATTTATTTATTTATTGCTTTTCTTTTTTTTTTTTTTTTTTTTTTTTTTTTGATAATTTCGTCATATTTTTGTAATGATACAATGATACGAACGATCGAGTTAAAGAGAAATGTCAAAGTTGTTGGTTGATCTTGGCCGACCCAGGTCAATCTAAAAGAAAAAGAAATGAGGTTTCGCAATGTGTACGTGGCCAAGTTGGAAAGCCAACTCAAGGGTAATGTCAGTCGATCGAATCGTTATCACGCGAGGAGAATAAATAAAAAGGACGAAGTAAAAAGAAATAGGAGCTAATTTGAAAGAGAAAAAGAGAGAGAGAGAGAGAGAGAGAGAGAGAGAGAGAGAAAGAGAAAGAGAAAGAGAAAGACAGAGTTAGAAAAAAAGAAAAGGACGACCTATAACCACTTACATTGTTGAATCGTGAAGTGGCGAAGTTCAGAATGGATTAGCTCGTGGAATCGGTGGTGCGTGTAAGTACGTTGAGTTAACAGATGTGGAGCGTGAAATCAGTTTGTCGTGTTCTCGTGCTAACCGATTCAACTGTCATTTTCGTCTCTGCGTTCGTGTCAAACGCAGCACGAAATTAATATCCGATTCCCCTCATCGCTTACAGATCTCCATCTACGAGAGCATCAACTATTCCTAATTTCTCGTTATATCATTGACTCGGTCTGTTTGTTTAATCGTTAACGCGCAAAAAAATAAAAAAAAAAAAAAAAAACAAGAAAGAGAAAAAAAAAAGAGAAAGAGAGAAAGAAAGAGAGAGAGAGAGAGAGAGAGAGAGAGAACAAACAAAAAAATATTCATTCTGTTGCATTCAACAGATCGACGAAAATAAGAAACGTAAAAAGAAAAGAAAAGAAAAAAGAAAATAAATAAATAAGAAAGATAAAAAGGTACAAGGAATTTTTATCGCATTAAATATTAAAATATGTCATAAATGTGAATTATCTATGTGAGATAACATACGACAGACCGATGTAACTTAATTAGAAATTAATTTTTTCGTTCTTAAAATTGTCCATTCGAATAACGTGTGAATTTTTAAATTGAATAAATCGAATGTATGTATTTATGTACGCATGCCAAAAGACTGACGGAAATAAAATTGAAGTTTCATTAATTTTTTTTAAAGTCAAATAACGTGTTCCGTAATAAATATTTTTTCTTTTTGTCTCTCTCTTTTTTCTTTTCTCCTTTTTTCTTTAAAAAAAATCTGAGCGATTAAACGTACCGTGCAAGAATGGAAAGAAAGATAAAACATTTTTTTTTCTCAAATCTCCAAGGGATGATTTCGTTCGACTGGAGGTCGGTTAATAATCCCTTGGAGAATCGGCAGGCCACATCAAAGAGGTCCAAGGAAGATTGGAATCCGTTGGGAGAGGGGGAGCAAAGTCTTCTCTTAAGAAGGGGGTATATATATATATATGTATATGTATATATATATATATAGTATGTAAGGTAGGATTCACCCTCTCTTTATAGGCATACGACGATGATGCAACACGAGGGAACAAGAAGAGAACTTTCGTAAAGGGAGAAACCCTATGAGTAACGTTATACTGGCAGAGCCTGCTACTTCTGCTTCCTCAAGATCTAAGATCATGCCTGGTGTCTCAAGTGGTTCTCATTTCATGATATTATACATACATACATATATACATACATACGTGCATACATATGTTCGAACAATTGCCCATTGCATATCAATGCAAATTATAATCGAATAATTAAAATAATTCGTAATATTTCTTCTAATTTATTCAATTTTTGTCAGGGGATGTTTTTTATTCCTTTTTCCATTTTCTTTTTTTTTCCCCGATCTCTCTTCTTCTTCTTTTTTTTTTCTCTTTTTCTTTTCCTCTTTCTCTCCGATCAATCTTATCAATTAGAACGGATGTGTCGTTTTTTCTTTTTTTTTTTTCTTTTCTTTAATGCCAAATTTTTCTACAGCGTGGGAAGGAAGGAAGGGAAAGGGAAGGAAGAAAAAAGATAAGATAGAGAGAGAGGGAAAGAAAGAGAGAGATGAAAACATTTTCATTTTTCTTTTCTTCTTTTCTTCCTTTCTCTTTATTCGATCGCACGTATAAAAGAATGTGTGGTAAAAGGTATAGGTATTAACCCCTAATATTATCTTCAAAGAGAATAGAGAGACAAAGAAAGAGATAAAGAGAGAGAGAGAAAGAGAGAGAGAGAGAGAGAGAGAGAGAGAGATCGACGACACATCGAGTATACTGAAAGTCTGAGCCCACGTAAAGGGCTTACAAAGGGACCGCGAGCGCGTCTAAAGGCAATGACGTTCAATTAATCTCAGTCTCTCGCTTTCAGTGTTGCAATCTCTCGCAAGTTTTTGGCCACGCTCGTGTTCCCATTCACAAGAGTTTTTGCACTTAAGCACGTGACACACATGTAGATATATTTAGATACACTAACGATATACACACATATAAAATATCGTTCGTATATATAATACATATAAAATATCGTTTGGGTATCATTCGATCGATTATATATTTATACATTATTATTACGATAGATAATCATTAAATTAAATTATTTCAAACACGATGATATTATTATGATCGAACTTATGGTTGAAATATATCGTTCGATTAAAATACCAATTGACGTATATCGAGATGTTAATTCGTGAAAGTAAAGAGGATAACGTGGATTGTTATAGCTTTTAAATTATCGTCATTAAGTTCGTTTCTTTTTTATTTTTGTTTTGTTTTGTTTTGTCTTGTTTTTTCTTTTCTTATAAAATGCGAAACGTTGGTCTTAATTTTAATTTGTAAATTTTAAAAAGTTGGTTTTATTTCGTACGAATAAAAAATTATTTTCATGTATTTCAATCGAGAAGCCGTTTATTACGAGAAACGATTAAAATTCTCAATCATTCTTGAAATTAATTGAAACGATAAGGAGGATCGATTATTTTCGTCAAGGAAGAAAAATAACGATCGATTTTTCGTGATATTGATCATTTTGATAGTTCTACGTTAAATTTGTAGCTTCCATTGAGAAACTTTTATTAGACGAATCCATAAATTTTATGAATACGTCTTCACGTATGAAGCCATTAAAGAGTTGACCCTTTAAAAATGACGTTAATGATTTAACATTGGAACTAAGTTAGAATGTTTCCAAGCCGATTATTTTCATATGAATAGAAAATAAATTTATCATGGAAATGTAGAAAAAAAATATATATATATATTTTCTTTTTTATACTACCAATGATATAGATAAACGAGCGAATTTTTCGTTCTGTATAGAAAATAAATTTTATTTTTACCCTTGTATATATGTACATATATATATATATGCGTCTTTTTGTTTTTTCTTTTCGTTTGATTTTTTTTGTTTTTGAATATTCATAGTGACATGAATATTCAATGAAACGTTTGCCTTCACATCGTGAATATTCAATCGACCGATTTGTAAAAACAAATTTACTAATCATATCATAGTTATGAAATTACTATCTATATATTATAAATTTGAAAAGAAAATCTTAAGAGAATTTATTCTCTTATTTTAACGTATGATTTAGAAGTCGATTATAATTCTCAAAGTCGACATATTTATTCAAAATAAATATGAATAATTTTTCGACATATTTATTCAAAATAAAATCCGAGTTTTATTTACAATTCGAATGATTTGTCAAAACGTTATAAACGTAGTATTTATTCGTAGTTACCCTTACGATAATATTTAAAGGAAACCAGTAACGTTCGGTTTTCTTCGTTTGAATTAAAAAAAAGAAAAAAGAAAAAAAAAACAAAGAAAAAAAAGAGAAAAAGTAGAAAAAAGAAAAAAAAAAAGAAGAACAACAAGAAGAAGAAGATGAAGCAAGGACGTCCGCTTCGACGGTGGTAGATCAATTGTAGGTTTATGTTGGGTTTTATAAAAATCCTTGTTTTGTTCTATGGAAAAGTTCTTGACAGAGGGACATAGGAGAAAAAACGTGGGGTTGCTTTGTAAATGGAAAAACTTGTTCCTTTCAACGTCGAAAGAAAAATGAAATAAGGAATGAAACGACTAAAGAGCATAAGAGAAAGAGAGAAGATAAGGATATTAGTGCAGAAAAATATAGGGGAAAAAAAAAAGGAAAAAAAAAGGAAAAAAAAAGAAAAAGAAAGAAAGAAAGAAAGAAAGAAAGAAAATAAAAAAATAATTTTGTGTCTTCGTTGAAATAAATAATAAAAATGAAGAAGATCAAAAATAAAAAAGAAGTAGTAAATATATAAATACATATATACATACATATATATATATATATATATATATATATATATATATATATATATATATATATATATATACTGGCTTGTATACTGAGAAATATTTTTTTCATATTTTCCATATTTTTTATTAATATGAGAAACAAGATAAAGTGGAAAAAGATGAGAACTAGGAGAAGTGGGAATAAGAAATTTGACAAGTAATATTAAAAAAAGGATAATGTTATATCATTCGAATTATACACTCGCATGGTGAATCATGCTTAAATCGATAATGTCATTATCGAAACCCGTTTTGCTCGTGATGCCAGAGCTATTGTTCTCGTTTAAATCGAATAGTACCACTTAAAAGAAGCACCTGCCTCTTGACGAGAAAACGTCGTATCGCAAGCATATGCTCGTCAAGTTTTTTCATCTCCCTTATTTCGAGTATATTGTTTTTGTCAAAATGATTAACAAGTATCGTTTCACCATTCAAATATTTTTCATGTATTTCTTTTTGTTTCGATTATTTTATTTCTTTTTTTTTTGTGTTTTTTTATTTCTTTTTTTTTCCATTCTCCTTTACTATTTCTTAAAGTGAACATTAATCATTGAAACTTTAATAACAAAAAGTTTTCTTCTTTATTCAATTGGAATTAATAGATAAAATAAAATGGAAGAGAGAGAAAGATGGAAAGAAGAGCGTTTAAAAAATTTTTTTCTCTTAGTAATCGTTCTTATTACGAGTTACACGAGACTAAATGATAATTAAATAGGAAAATTTAATTAAACGCATTCACTTTCGTATGTATATATGGATATAGGTATTATATCTACAAAATTAAAAGAGATAATAGCTCGTAAAGACTGTGCTCGTAAATTACAAAAAAAAAAAAAAAAAAAAAAAAAAGAAAAAAAAGAAAAAAAAAAAGGAAAAGAAAAAGACGAAATTATTCACAAAACGATTTAGAAATATTTATAGGTCTGAATAGGATTTTAATCGAATTAAATGTTTCCATTCGAACTTTGAATGTACTTGAATTGGTTTCTATTGTAAGTTACTCTTCAGCAACCCCGAGAGACAGTCAGATAGAGAGAGTGAAAGAGAGAGAGAGAGAATGAGAGAGAGATAGATAGAGAGAGAGAGGAAATGATAGAGAAAAGGATCACCTCCTTGGGTACTCACTTTATGAAACATTCTGAAACATTTATTTCGTCGTTCTCGCATCTTCTTACAGTTAAATCTACCGATTCCTAAGCACGTTGCATTGGTAATTCTATGGGTGATGTTTAGACACGCAAGTTTGCATGGTAGGAGGTGCTTGCCTTCGAAAATTAGAAAGCTTTGCTTTTAACGATCCGACCCGTGCCGTCTTGCGAGAAACTCCAAAGTCTTCCTATCAACGTTCCTTTTCCACAAGTTCCTTATGGATAATCCTTCATAAGCTCACGCTATCCTTAAAATCTACGTCACCAACTTCTATTACTTTGCTAACGTAAAACGCAATATTTTGCGTGCAAGCGAAAATTTTTAATGAGGCAACTTGAACAACGGCAACTCTTTTGCGTTAATATTTTCACCTAACAAAAGTTGAATAAGAAAATTATATTGTAACTACGACGAACTTTTGACGACGACGACGACGACGACGACGACGACGACGACGACGACGACGACGTTCCCTTCGGAGAATTTTTCTCAAAGATTTTTCAAACGAATTTATAATATCATTCATTAACTACACCACTGATACACGAGAGATTTCAGAATATTCATTTTTCTTTTGTCTTCTTTTACGTTTTATTTTTCTTTCTCGTTCCTTTTGCTCTTCTTTTCTTTTTTTCTTTTTTTTTTTTTTTAATCTTTTTTCTGGCTTTTTTTTTCGTTCTTTTCTTTTCTTTTTATTTTTTTTTCTTTCTTTTTTTCTTTTTTTTTTTTTTTTTTTGACTGATATGCAAACGAACCCCCGACCGGCATTAAAACCGTATCGTTGAATAATTTAAAAGGAAAATTCCTTCCTCGCTCGATAATAACATTGAGGGTAGAAAAAGACAGAGAAACAAAGACAGGGACAAGAGACAGAAAGAGAGAAAGAGAGAGAGAGAGAGAGAGAGAGAGAGAGAAGGAGGGAGAGGGAGGGAGAAGAATGAAAATAAACTCTTTCAGAGGAGACACGATTTATCGAACAATTTTTAGGAACAAGAAGAACGAAAAGATCGACTTGGAAAATTTCGCTTCTCCGCGGCGATTTCTTTGGACGAGTCAAACGCATCCATTGTTCTACTGGTTAAGTCATACCAAAGCCTTTGTTCTTCGAGTTTACTACTTAGCGCATGAGAGAAAGCTCTCTCTCTCTCTCTCTCTCTCTCTCTCTCTCTCTCTCTCTCTCTCTCTCTCTCTCTGGCTCTTTTCACTTAAGGGTAATTTACGAGGGCGATTTTAGGTACTCGAGTATCGTTCTAAGAACAGGGTACAATTTTTTCACTTCGACGAAGAATCTGTTTTATTCAATTAAGAACAAAAAAAAAAAAAAGAAAAAAAAAGAAAAAAGAAAAAAAGAGAAGAAGAAATGGGGAAAAAAAAGAAATAGAAAAAACATATTACTCTCATAATTTTTGTTTTCTCTTTTTCTATCTTTTTTTTTCTTTCTTTTAGACGACTATTCTCCTAAACAAATTTTTTTTCTTTCGTGCAAAATCTCATTTCAATTCGGACGGAAATGAAAAGAGATCTTTATTTTCTTTTTTTTTCTTTTTTTCTTTTTTTTTTTTTGCGAAATGTAATTGGCCAATTACATACGTATGTAGAAGAGAGAATGGTTGCTTCCTTCAATTAAATTTCTTGGACGAAACGCCTACTAAATGTTCACCTCCTCTCTCTCTCTCTCTCTCTCTCTCTCTCTCTCTCTCTCTCTCTCTCATTTTGTTGCAATACGAACCTCCGCTCGGCTTCATTTCCGTCGAGAATTTCATCTTTCTCCTTGGCAACGGACTAGCACCCTAACTTCACCATCGCCGTGAGCGAATGCGTCGGGCTTCTCGTAATCGAATATTCTTCAAACAGCAGTCGTGACCCAGACGATTTTCGTTCAGTCTCTCTTTCTATCCATCTATCTATCTATCTAACCATCTCTCTCTCTCTCTCTCTCTCTTTTTCTAAACCATTAAAGAGATATCGAATAACTTCTTTGATACTCCCTCTTTGATACTCTTTCTCAATGATTTTCACTTATTACTCCTTTTTTCTTTTCTTCTTCGTTTTTTTCTTCTTGAAAAATACAAACAAGCTATTAATGTCGTTTCTTAGGAGATAGAACGACGAGGGGAGGTAAAAGACAAAAGAAAAAAAAAAAAAAAAAGGAAAAAAAAAAAAAGAAAAAAGAAATTCGTTCTCTACTCGATCAGACTTAATTCCGTCTCGTTGATTGTTCGTTTACAATGGACGACACATTGATGATCGTTCGGTGTATTGAAATGTTTCATAGAGATAGAAATGATTTCGATCGTTTCTAAAAGGAGACGGAATAGTAATTGGTTGAAAGGATCGAACATTTCCTGTATTTCTAATTACTATTTGATACGTCTATTAATTAACGAACATTAGTCTTACACTACTATATGCTACAATAATAATCTCATTATAGTAAGAAAATCATTTATATCGTATATAGAAATTTAACAATAACAATAAGAATGTACAATTTTATATTTTATATTTTCGTTTAATCCATGACTTCCTTCTTTTCATTTTATTTCATTTTTCTACTTTTCTTTTTCATCTTCTTTAATTAATAAGAATTAATTGGCGAAATGTGTGGTTTATGAAGTTTTTTTTCTTTTTTTTTTTCTCTTTTTTTTTTCTTTTTTTTTTCTTTCTTTCTTTCTTTCTTTTTTGCAGGACGAAGGATGGAAGCTCGATCGTACAAATTACTATCAGGAGGGTTGGTTAGCTACCGGGAATGCTCGTGGTCTAGTCGGAGTGACATTTACCACTTCACACTGTCGTACCAGAGCAGCGGAACTTCCTTTACGAGCAAACTACAACCTCCGTGGTCATCGTAGCGAAGTGAGTTTGATTTTCACAAAAATTCAAAATTAAACTCGATCGAATATTCTTGAGTAATGAACGAGTAATTCGATATTTTCATATATTAAGAAATTTTGATTTTATACAAATTTTATACGTATTTTCGTTTCCATTCGATATTAATGAATATGAATTTGACGTTTCACGCGTTCGTTAATGTGCATTATTAAAAAATAACATTTTCGTTTTATTCGAAAAAAAAAGTTTTGCATCTTTTTATATTTAAATTATTACAAATAATGCGCTATATAACTTTTACGTTATATAATATAATTTTTTGTTATGGGTACGATAGAAAAAAAAAAAAAAAAAAAAAAAGAAAAAAGAAAATTTAAGTTATAAAGGATTAACAATTGAATTGAATTATTTCCTTTTTATCTAGAATATTCTTTTATTTTGATCCATTCACACGAATAGGAGACGAGTGAGATTTTTTTTTCTTTTTTTATTTTTTATTTATTTTTTATTTTTTTTTTTTTTTTCTATCGACGTTCGAGTCATATTTTTCTCTATATCAGTTCTCTTTTTATAAGTTTTTTTTTTTTTGAATGCTAAATTAGCGAACTCGTTGAAAAATTAGAAGAGAAAAGGAAAAAAAGAAACAAAAAAAAAAGAAAAAGAAAAAAAAAGGAAAAGAAAAACAAAAACATAAAAAGAAAAATAGCGAACGATTCAAAATCGATTCCGATGCTCGTGAATCTCTCGTATTATCGAAAACTACGTCCGACCAGTACTGTAGTTGAATTAAATCAGTACTGTAGTTGAATTCTTCATGGAAATAAAAAGAAAGAAAAAAAAAAAAGAGAGATTCGGGTACTAAAAGCACAATGAAAAAATATCGCGAAACTTTCAGAATCATGAGTTTCTATCTCCTTTATTTCATTCCATTCTTTTGTCTTCATTTTCTTTTTTCTTTTTTTTTTCTTTCTCTTCTTTCAATTTCAGTTATTGCCTACCAACGTAGAAACGACGAATAACAATGCTATTTACTCGTGAGATTATACGAAAAATATGACATTATCATATATTCCACCAAGTGTGAATATAAACTGATGTATTTCGAGTATAACGCTATTACATTCGTTTGGTAGATCCTTTAAGATTATTTAAATGAATACGATTTAATATTGAATTAATTTCAAGTATATATATATATATAATATATAGAATCATGAATAATCATATATGTATATATATATGTTCATGAATATTCGTAGAAGAAAATTAGGTCTTGAAATTTATTCGATAATATATATCTATATATCTTAGCTATTTTTTAAAAATCAAATAAATTTTTGCAACGAAGAGAGAGAGAGAGAGAGAGAGAGAGAAATCTCTATCTTTTTCTATCTTATTATATCGGAATCGTTTCGTGTAAATGTAAATGGTGCAGAATTAACAGGAGAATGATATTAAAGAAACGAACTTTTCTTCCAGTTCGTAAAGCAACAGACATTGTCAACGTAAATTGAGTGTAAATCATGATTTGAACGTTCGATTAAACATTCTGAAATCTCATTTTTCCCGGAATACACGTGGTTATCTATATACCATATACATATATATATATATATATATACATATATATATTACATATACGTATCTTATACGATGGAGGGTTGAACGAACTCGATAAAATAGTTATGCGAAAGCTCATCGTCCTATCAGTTTCATACCACTCGTGTAGTTTTCTTCTAAATGTTCGATCAAGAAAGAAATCGAATATTTGGGAATGGTTGATAAGATACGAACCTATTCGATCATTTTTTTTCCTTTCCCCCTACCCCCCTTCCCCCAAAACGTGAAATAACAAAATTATCTGTAATAGTCAGAAAATTCTAGATTAGGTCAGATTTTGTATAAATCATTCGTTTCGATTTCAATTTAATCGACGAAAATAAAACGAGGAAAAAGAGAAAAAAAGAACAAAGAAAAAGCAAAGAGAAGAACAAGAAGAAAGAAGACAGCAAATAAATCGATTGCATTAAAGAGGAAAAAGAAAAAAAAAAAAAAAGAAAAAAGAAACGTTCGCGTTTTGTCGAAATAATAATATTTCTCTATGCTTCACAATAATACGAAGGGATATTTAAATGATCATATTTAAAAGAATCATCCTGCATATAAAATATAATTGAAAATCAATTTTTAAAGATAACAATTTCTAATCAATTAAATAGCAACCCATTTTTCAAATAATTTTATTCGTGCATATTTAACAAGTCATAAACATTGGCTTAATGATTTGTTCGAAATGTTGATTGATTAAAAGTGAGTAACCTTTAATCGATATTATAACGTGATAAAAGAGAGAGAGAGAGAAAGAGAGAGAAAAAAAAAAGAGAGAGAGAGAGAGAGAGAGAGAGAAAGACGGTTGAGATATGAAGAGTGAAAAAGAATAGAAAAAAAAAAGGAGAAAAAAGAAAAAGAAGAGATAGAAGCATCTAAGTCTGCTTATAGTGCGACGACTTCTTCGGTATTAATAACAGCAGCTTAAAATCTCCGAGCTTCGAGGGATATATTTTCTCGTCTTCGTCTCTCGCGCGTTATTACTCCACATTTCATGCCATCCATCCCTCTCTTCTGTCTCTTTCTTCTCGCGTTATACGTACCAGCACCCAATGCCACCCTTTTTTTTTCTCTCCTTTCTTTTTCTATGCGTTCTCGTTCATAGTACATATATATACATATGCATATATATATATATATATATGTGTGTGTGTGTGTATGTGTGTAGGTATGTTGGAGTCTGACAGAGATAGAAATATATGGCGAAAGAGGGTGAAAGAGAAAAAAAAAGAGAGGGAGAGAAAGAGAGAGAGAGAGAGAGATAGTAAAAAAGCTCGTTCACCTTACGCTCCCTCACCGCAACCTGGCTCTCTTCTGTTCACGAGCCTGACACCCCCATTTTAAAGGTTCGAGAGGGCTGTGCTGTAAATAAGAGCCTTCGTAAGCTCACATATTGTGACGAAACAAACGAGGCGTCTGCCCTCATCTCACGATGCAAGTCCCTCCAAGAGCATTGCGTTGTTTTCGTGCAAGAACTGTCAGTAATTTTGACTCCTTCAACGATGAACTACCAGCATCGTGTTAATGAGAGCAGAAGCTAGAGAGAGAGAGAGAGAGAGAGAGAGAGAGAGAGAGAGAGAGAGAGAGAGAGAAGAAAGGAAGGGGATACACACAAAAAGAGAAAGAGAAAGAGAGAGAGAGAGAGAAAGAGAAAGAGAGAGAGAAAAGAAAAGTCAGAGTATCATCATTTGGTATTGTAAATCGATTAAATTCAATCAATTCGATTTATTTTAAATTTTTATGATAATAATTGTTTTATTTCCTTTTTTTTTTTAATTTTTCATTTCTTACTTAAGATTTACTCTTTCTTTTCGTACTTCTAATTTTCTTCTTTTATTCGTATATAAATTTGTGTAAGATTTGTTTTAATAAATAATTTCCGAAGTTTTTCACAGATTCGTCTCTTTTTTCATTTCCTTCTTTATTTATTTATTTATTTATTTATTTATTTATTTATTTATTTATTTATTTATTTATTTATTTATTTATTTATTTATTTATTTATTTATTTATTTATTATCTTTCGATCGTTCTCCCTTTTACTTTCTTTCATTTTTGTTACATTCGTGGGTAAATAAACAAATAACAAGTTTTTAGGACTAAAAGATTTGATATTTTGATTTTAAATGTTATTCTTATCACTTATGATGATCTTATTTTTTTTAATAAGATGTGGAAGAGAGAGAGAGAGAGAGAGAGAGAAAGAGGGAGAGAAAGGAAGAGAGGGAGAGAGAAAGTAAAAAAAACATGCTTTTGCGTTCACATCGGTCTGTATTTCAGAGAGTTTAAGGGTAGCCGACGTGGTATCGATCTGGCACGCAGTGCTGTTTTAAGACAGTGACTCTCAACTCTTATCTTCGAGAACGTCACTCGTTCGTTCGTGCTAAAGCACCTTTCAACCCTTCTTCTACTTTCTTTTTTCCTTTCCCCCTTTCACACCAATGCATCTTCGAGGTATCACTTTTCTCTTTAGAAATCACTTCACTCGTGAAATTTCGTTGATCCAGCGAAACGTAAGTGATACTTCGTTCTAAAGTTCCCTTAATTATAGATATAGAAAGTTTTCAAGAAATTTCAATGTTAGATAATTATATAGATATTTTGTTGATTTTGAAGAAATAAAAAGGATTTTTTATTTCTTCGAAAACAAAAAGGAAAATTGTATTCAAGGGAGAATAATAATTTAACTATGGAATAATTCGATTATCGTTCGACCTAAATCTTGTTTATAAAAAGAAAAAAAAAAAAAAAAAAGAAAACCAGAAAAACAGAAAAAGTCACTAAAATAGCTAAATAGGCAACACGTGCTTGATAAAGAAAGAAATTTTTTTTCTCTTTATATATATATATATATATTGTTTGTTTTTTTTTTTCTATTTTTTTTTTTTTTTTTTTTTTTTTTACGAAAGCATCAAAGCAACGAGACGTTATCGGTTCAATCAATGGGTTGGCACACAGCACCGATTTAAAAGCACTGCCAATTATCAAAGTTCTCGATCGAACGTCACCGATTCCCATAGAACGGTACGTTGAACTTACGTTTAACAAATTCGAAGCTTTAGTGCACATCGAACGTACGATTTTATTTATCAAGATCCATTTTACTCCTTATTTATTCACGAAAATCGCTCGTTAAAATTTTACTGTCCATTTATCAAAATTAAATCGAGTTATATGTATGTTCACTAGGATAAAAATCGTAAAGGAAGAGAAAAATGAACGCAAAACAAAGAGATAGAGAGAGAGAGAGAGAGAGAGAGAGAGAGAGAGAGAAGAAAACAAAAAGGAGAAAAGAAAAAAGGAAGAAAGAAACAAAAGGAAAAAATAGAAAAAAGCTTTTCGAATTTTTCTTCCTCAAAAATATATTCGATAATAATTGTTATAATTGAATTTAAATCTTGACGTTTATAATGAAATAAAACTGTAAGCTTTCAGTAAAGATATTTGGAAGAGCTGGCGACAGACTGGGCGTGTCGATTATCGACCACAAACTCCTCTCCTCATTCGAAAAATAAATGTTTGCTACGAAACAAGAAATGGATGTAACGCGATCAGACGATCAAATAAAAGGGAGAGGAAAGAGGGATAGGAGAATAACGGATTGGTCCGTTTTTATCCTTGGGACATTAAATGAGCCATATACCGAGATAGAATATGAAAATCGACATTATTCTTCTACATACCTTTTACATTTCAACGAGCTTGACCAAATGGTTAGGTACTTTTACTTATTTAGGTATAATGTCGTATCTTCAGTTATTCCTATTCTAGGCCGTACCAACTGTATGCTTCGTAAGAACGAATCGATAATCGCCGGTATAACACCAACTCGTCGTGCTCGTTTCCATTACGAGACGATTTCCAATTTTCATTTGTGTTTCGTTTCAAGAAAAAAAAAAAAAAAAGAAATGGTTTTTTTCTTTTCTTCTCTTTTCTTTTCTTTTATCTTTTCATTTTTCATTTTTCTTTTTTTTTTCTTTTTTTTTTCATTCTTCGTCGTTCGTTTATCATAATCGTTATGTAATTATTATTCTCATTATTGGATTAAGTATATTTCTGTCACAAGCTTTCAACGACGTAATTATTCTTTTATATTTTTCTTTTTTCTCGATCCAATCAAGAATAAAAATGAGAATGACAGAGACACATACACACACACACACAGAGAGAGAAAGAGAGAGAGAGAGAGAGAGAGAGAGAGAAAATTTAAACAAAAAAGTAATAATAAATATACGAAGCTTAAGTAAAAATGAAATTCTAAATGGGTTTTCGTGTCGATTTGAATGAAGCTT
>NC_140822.1:2855000-2865000 GCF_050613455.1 Vespa mandarinia | reverse complement strand
GGAAATAGAGAATAGAGAGATAGAGAGAAAGAGAGAGAGAGAGAGAGAGAGAGAGAGAGAGAGAGAGAGAGATAGAGAGAAATAAAGAAAGCCAATGGCCAGACCAGACACACACACACACACACACACATACACACAAACATATACATAAAAAGAATAAACAGTGAAATACTTAAAAAATATTATTTAAATGAAACTTTTAAATCGTACCATTCATAATAAACTTATAACAGAAAATTTTTTAATCATAATTAACGTCACAATTTCTTTGAACAAGACCATTCAGATTGTCTATCTTGTTCAGTTTGATTTCATTTTGTTTGATTCACCTCACTTTTGCATTGCTTTGCTTTGCTTTGGTTTTGTTTTGATTTCTACCTTTCTATATCTGTCGACTATTGTAAATGCTTTTCGTATATACGTTTGTCAGAGAAATTCTAATAAAGATGATTTTCCTCGCTCCCCCCCCCTCTGCCACTTCGTCCCACTCCCCACTCATTCCCCATGCGAAACATTACTATTATTATTCTCGTCTATTCAAAAGCGATGCAAGAAGTAAACGATATCGTATATATTGTATGTAAATGTACTTATATAATGCGTTTTGCTAATATCCCATTTTGAATAATTTGTAGCATAGATGAATTTTGTATGCATATATGTATTATTAATGCATACGAGTGATAGTTAATGTATATTTACGTTAATGATTTTCATGATATTCCAAGAGAGAGAGAGAGAGAAAGAGAGAGAGAGAGAGAGAGAGAGAGAGAGAAAGAGAAAGAGAAAACAAAAATGAAATAGAAATGAGAAAAAAAAAGAAATGTTAAATATTTCAAAAAGAACGAACATAGTAGAACGAACATAGTAGAACGAAAAGAAAAAGAAAATTTCTTTTTCTACTATAGAATTGATATTTTCTTATCGATTCATCGAATTTTATTTATAAAGTAAAAAGGATCTCAATATTGGATTCTTCATATTCGAGTTCGAAATTCTTTGTAAATCTCGACATCGGAAGATATTTTGCCGATGTTTTGTCGTGCATGGAATTTTACACATAATCTTCGGTATTACTATAAATATCTTCGTGAAGTATAGTACTCGGGCCACAATCTCGCATTCTACATATATGGCTTCGATGCCACGAGAGAATTCGAAGGCAACCGTCTTATCGATCACTACCCTCTTCCATGAATCCTGTCCTCTTCTATTTCTCTCTCTCTCTCTTTCAATCCATCTATCTATCTATCTCTCTTTATTTTACTATCCTTCTTTCTCTTCTATTTTCCTTTTTCATTTCAATATATCACGCGTCGTTCATGTTTTCACAATTTTTGAAATATAGACTCGTGTATCTCCTTCGCGATATCGTTCCTATCACCTGCTGCTACGTTTTATCGTAATCTGCAAATCCATAGCCTTTGGAGGAAAGTTGAGAAATTCTGAAATATATGTGAAACCTACTTCTAATGCGCACTTGTGCTCTCACTCTCTCTCTCTCTCTCTCTATTTCTCTCTTTCTATCTCTCTCTTTTCTTTATCTTTCTACAATACCGTGAATTCGATTCGATTGAGAAAAATATATCGTGGGAATTTTCAATAGGTAAACAAGAGAACGAAGAAAACCGAACGTCAGAAGGGAAAACCAATGGAAAATATAAAGAAAATTTCTCTCTCTCTCTCTCTCTCTCTCTCTCTCTCTCTCTCTCTTGATAAGTTAAAAAAACACATCGGGTTTCTGTAAAATTATTTATTTGTCGTTGATAATTAATTGAACAATACGTCTTATCAATTTTATTCTGAGTGACATATAAAGGAATTATATGCTATGGTGAGGGATGGGGGGTGAGCGGGGTGAAGAGACGATCGTTAAGCAAATAAATGTTCTTGATTTTTATTGAAACGATCGATCGTATGTACGTGTGCGTTGTCATAAGTATGACAACAAAATTTTACGTTAAAAATATTTTTATGATCTTTGTTTACTTTCTTTTTCTTTTTTTCCTTTCTTTTTTTCCCTCCCCCTTTCTTTTTAACGACAATAACGACAATAGAAGAAAATTTTAACCGACTCGTAATTTTATGTCACCTGTCAACGTAGTTGATCATTCTCGATAATTTTTTTTCCCTTCTTTTTTATCTTTTTTTTTTTCTTTTTTTTTTCTTTCTTTTACATCCCTTCATGTATACCCGGTCGTTGACTTCTTTCACTAGACAAGTGGATGCTCTGGCATCGATTCGACGTTCACGCAAAGTGCGATTAATCCAGCTTGTACTATACACCCCGTTGACTACACATTCCCCTTCCTCTTGCCCTTCGTCAACCCCATAGAATTTCGTGGTACTTCTTTACAAATAGAACCCTTGTTTGTTCCTATATTGTATAAGGACAATATTAGAGAGAGAAAAAAAAAATAAATAAAAAAAAAAAAAAAAAAGAAAAAGTAAACAAAAAATGTCTTCAAACAATTTTATTTTAAAGCTATACCCTTTCGCGATTTAATAATATTCGATCATTTTTCTATCGGAAGAATTTTCAAACGACTTAATTAATTAATTAATCTATTCTGACAATAGATAATTGATAATTACATTTAATACACGAGATAGATCATCTTCTCGAAATTAATGATCGATATGGAATAAATTTCTAAAAGAATTGCGCAAAAAAAACAAACAAACAAACAAACAAACAAACAAACAAGATTTGTCAAAGTTATTTTATCATTATCATTATTATTATTATTATTATTATTATTATTATTATTATTATTATTATTAATTATTATGTTCGTGTTATATATCTCGGCCATTCTTGAGTATAGTTTCTCTTTCTTTGAACATGTTATTTCAAAGTTATAATATACTTTTTTTCATTTCTTTCTCTCTCTCTCTCTTTCTATGTTTTTATGGGAAAAGAAAAAAAAAATTAAGAAAGACATAAATTCGTACAAGTTTCTATGAAAATGACAGATACTCTTTTATCTTTGAAACACGGTTTCATTAAAGAAACAGGCCAGCACTCGAAAATACAAATCCCTCTAATGGCATCCCGAGATAAAAAGCACGGCTTTGATCATTCGACTAGGTTTGACTGCTGCTTTCAACGAGGCACGATCATGAAAAAAAAAAAAAAGAAAAAGAAAAAAAGAAACGGGAAAAAGGAAAGAAAAATTCTTCTCGGAAAGTACGAACTCGATATACTTCATCCATTTATCGAAATGCATTGAAAGAAAATTAAAACGAAGACGATAAAGTGCGGTATAGAAAGAGAGATGAAATTATTAAATAAATGAAAATTCACCTCTCTCGAGGAATTTTTATATGTTTAATAGTTTAAGAAAGGCGAACTTTTAAAATAAATTATTTTAATTTATTCTCATTATTATCAAGATTTTAATTTATTCTCATTATTATCAAGATAATTTTTTTTTTATTCGCCTTTTAGTTATCTTATTTCTCTCTCTCTCTCTCTCTCTCACTCATTTTTATTTTTATAAAAAAAAAAAAAAAAAAAAGAAAAAAAAGAAAAATTGACACGTTTTAAGTTATCATATTTAACTCGAATTATTTGACGAATATCGATTTGTCGTCCTTTCACTTAAAATTAATATAACGATCAATAATTTTTACAAAATGAATGACATTGAATCTTCCAATCGTTTCTAATAATTTTCTAATATACTTTACTTTTATTTCTAATGTACTTTACTTTATCTGATATATTAATACATACATATATTGTAATATATTTCTTTTTTTTTTTTACAGGTAATATTTGTGAAATGGAACGAGCCATATCAGAAGTTAGCATCATGTGACAGTTCAGGTGTAATCTTCGTTTGGATAAAATACGAAGGAAGATGGAGTATAGAATTGATAAATGATAGGAACACACCTGTGACGCATTTCTCTTGGTCTCACGATGGTCGAATGGCTCTTATATGTTATCGAGTATATATATATATATATATGATCAATTATACTCTATACCATTAAATTGATTTCATTTCTTATTTTCTTTTGCTCGTTTGTTTGTTTGGTTTTTTTTTTCGAAAACCCTTGAAAATCGTCAAAAATAAAGTTCGTACGAGAATCTAGAAATTTTTCTTTTCTATTCCATTATTCGAACGATAGTTACGAACAAGTTTGTTATTAATACTTTATCTATCGATATATCCATCGAATCGTATTATCCAATTGATTTTATCGTACATATTGAAATACAATGAATTAGATATTGAATTTCATATGAAACCAGAGAATGTCTTCAAGAACGAAATGAAATCAATCGAGAAATTTGTCTTTTTTAGAAAGAATACCGATTACCGATCGATTAGATTTAATTGATTTCTTTTTTTTTTCTTTTTTTTTTTTTTTTCTTTTCTTCTTTTTTTTTCTAGGATGGTTTCGTATTGGTCGGTAGTGTTGGTGGACAAAGATATTGGTCGTCTATGTTGAACGACAAAGCTACGATAACTTGCGGAATTTGGACACCGGATGATCAACAGGCAAAAAATTTTTCATATTTATTTGTTCAAATTTGTTCATTGTATTATCGATGTTTTTGCAATTCGAACTTGTACGATTGATCTCTTCTCTTAAAAAAAAAAAAAAAAATAAATAAACCCCGTTCGCACGTGCTCATTTGGTAGAAACATTTTTCATCATTAACACAATGATGATAGGTTTATTTTGGAACAACGGCTGGACAATTGATAGTGATGGATGTGCATGGTGCAATGGTATCGGAGGTACAATTGGCAGCGGGTGTTACCTCGATGGCTTGGAGTGCCGAAAAATTTACGATGGAGGAAGGTGACGAAGATGTTACAAGCGATAGATCAAGAAGGGGTAAACAAATGTGCATTAATAATAAATTTATAATATGAATTGTTATTGTCTTTTATAAAAAAAAAAAAAAAAAACAAAACAAAACAAAACAAAAATCACAATCGTTAAAGCATTCGTTCAAAAAAAGAAAAAAGAAAAGAAGATATATATATATATATATATATATATATATATATATATCTTTTGTACATGCCAAATATATAAAGTTTAATTAATTTATATATTTTTAATATAATCAACAGACGAACGTAATTACATATTAGCTGTTTGCCTTGCCGATGGTAACATAGTTATGCTTCGTTCCTTCGACGACGTATCACCAATAACTATACGTACAAATTTAAAAACACCTTTACACGCAGAATGGAGTAATTCAAGAAAGTTATTAGCTATTGCGGGAACGAAGGATTCGGATTCTCTTCCTCAAAATAATTCATTAGAATATACGAACCTATTAAAGTTTTATTCGGTTAACGGTACCCTCGTTTACACAACAGTAATTCCATACACGCAGGTATGTATGTATGTTCTTTCTTATACACGCGAGAACTAAAACGACTTCTTATCGTCCTGACGTTGATTTACGAGTTTCGTTATCTTCCAGTGCCCTGTATCGGCGTTAACCTGGGGTCATAATGACAGAAGACTCTTCGTAGCCACTGGTGCAAGAGTACATGCGGCATGGGTCTCCAGGTGATATATAATACGATTTATGTATGTGCTTTTCTTATTTTTTATTTCTTCATTTCATTATTGGTTATAATCATCATCTTGGATAAATAATAACAATTACTCGCTTTATAATCGATATATAAAATCATTATAAATAATTTTTATAATTCTGTTAATATTTTACATATATATATATATCAGGTCAGTTCAAAAGTTCGTGCGCATTTTGCTACATACATACATGCTACTAATGCGCACGAACTTTTGGATTGACCTAATATATAATATGTATATATATATATATATATATATATATATATATATATAATATGTAAAGTATATATTAATTGTGCTCTATATAAAAGGTATAAAATTTTATTAATAGAGCATATATAATCTCTATCACGAATATAATATAAAAGTTGTATGTGAAAATTATCGTATCGTATTGTATCGTAACATAAGATTCTCTTGTAACAATGGACAATAATTAAGTACGTTATTTAATTCTAAATGAAATTTCTACGTCATAGGAGGGTCGGTTCATTGCAGTTGCTATCTAGATTAGCAGTGAGGGCAGCCCTCACAAGAGAATCCAGTGTCCAACAACTTCCGTTACCATCTAGATTAAGAGCATCGGTAGCTGCATTGTTTGCTAGTACGATACGGTAAGCAATATTAAATATAATAATAATATTTGACAATTTTTGATTGAAATAGTTTTTTTTCCCTCCGTTTTCCTTTTCTTTTTCTTTTCTTTTTCTTTTCTTTTGGTTTTTTTTTTTTCTTTTTGTTTCTTTTCCATTAGGTGTCCAGTACCAGAGCCAAGAGAATTAAGACGTTTTGTATCCAGGCCACCAGCTGGAAGTGGAAGATTACATTGTACAATGCTTAGACATGCCGTAGAACCTATACCTTGTTATACATTATATTTAGAATATTTAGGTGGTTTGGTACCATTATTAAAAGGTCGAAGAACCAGTAAAATCAGGCCAGAGTTTGTAATATTCGATCCCCAGAGTCAAGACACTTTACAATTATTCGACGATGTATCACAATGTCCTTCCTTCAGTGATGGTTCTGATACAGAAAGAGATACCGCAGATTTATGTGGTTCCCCAAGAAATCGTCGAAAAAATAGAAGAAAGAAGGAAGAAAAGGGCTCAGAGGAAACTGATGATCTCACTTACGTCGACACTTTGCCCGAGGTAGAGGATACCTTTAAAATTTTCAATGCTTATCAGTTGAATTACTTACTCGATCGATATATATATATATATATATATATATATATATATGTATGTATGCATGTATATATTAGGAATCGCGTGACGTAGGATAAATCTTAACGAGTATTTTAGGTTTAGGAGTGGAATCATGATCCTTTCCTAACAGAATCTATTTGTTTGCAGCACGCTAGATTGGTCGAAGTAACGTCAAATATTTGGGGCACGAAATTTAAATTCCACGGCTTGGCAGATTCTGTACCAGCTAACTTAGGTCAAGTTACTTATCGAACATCATTGTTACATTTGCAACCAAGGCAAATGACATTGGTGATGACGGAATTGAGAGATGATTTACCTGCAGGTCATTAATATTTCCCACTTTTATCATTTTTTCTAACTTTCATACATTCATCTTCTGTATGATATCGAATAATATCAAAAGTTTTTATTCCTTTACAGGTCCAGATCCAAGTTTCAACCCTAATTTATTTTCCGAAGACGAGGAGGAAACATTTCAGGATCTTCAGGGAACTTCTAGAGCAACGTCGGAGACTCAGCCACCTCCGATAGCTCCTATGACGCCGCGAAACGCACGACTGAATCCAAATCGTCCAAAGTCACAAATCTCAAATCAATTTTTAACCACAGAAGCCTTACCTGCCTCTTTGGCACGCGTCGAAAATTATGAAAACGAATTCCCATATGTAGATCTTCAAGAGATGACGAATTTGTATGAGAACATAAGAAGCGCACCTACGAATACTTATCGTACACCACCTAGGCACAATCCACCTAGATGTTGCGACGTTCCAGCTTTGCAATCGCCTAAAAATGCAGTCGCGCCGACACAAACTTTAATAGCTACGTCGAATACAGGTACAGATTATTCGAGTAATATTCAAAGAGTTAAAACGGCATTGGCCGATCAACAAAATACCGGTATGGTTACGAAAAAGGAACTCGAAAATAATAAGTTCAATCAGATATCTCAAGAGGACAAATCTAGCCTAAATTCTGGTTCGTCCAACATCATTCCAACGTCCATGCATAACGGCCAGGTACCATTAGCCGAAGCATCGAGCTCGCAAAATTCCATATTAAATAATTTGGATGGTGGTAACGATTGTTCCCAATCACAAATGATTTATATGAATGGCTTGAACATCATGACGTCATGTTCGAGTAACGTCCTAAACTCAAATCACTCGAACAACGTGCAACAAAGCTGCCACGGTTTCTTACATCCAAGGAACAATCAAAATAATGGGACTAACTTGAGCATAAGCCCATCGCAAAGTAATTTAAATCCATTTTCAAAACATAATAATGGCTCAAACGGTTCGTCCAGTTTATTACTTCCGTCTACGTGTTCCTATCAATTATCAGATAATTCTGATCACGAACAATCGACTTCATGTTCGCCGTGTAATTTGAAACAACAAAAGGAAATGAAATCTCAGGGTAGTTATGGAAAAATCAATGTTTCTAATCAATCGAACGGAAAGACAGAAGAGCTTCGTTTTATCGACGAAGAGAGTAAAGCCGAGGCGGACATTGAACAATTTCGTGGTGTTCATAGGACACCAACGGTCGTTAGTATTGGTCCACTTTGTTCAAATGATTCGATAGTAAGAAGTTGTAGCGTTGGATATTTAGATCTGGTAGACGTTCATCAGTTGGTTCCTTGCGATGTTGCCTTGAAAATGTTGAGAAAGGAAGCGCCTAACAAGAGATTGGTATTGGTTTCGAGAAAAACAAAAAGAAGGAAAAAGAATAGACCACAGCATGACATTGGACAACAAAATAGTAAACCACCGAGACTTCGTAATTGTGGTAAATCGAAGAGTTTAGACTCCAGTGATATATTCCCTAGTAACGAACTTATAACTACACCTCCTCAATTGCCTGAACACCTTGAGGAAGCATCGAACGTTGTTAATAATTCTGAAATTGTAACGGAGGAGAAGTGCAGTGATTTGAATATAGTAGTATTAGGGGAGATTAACAACGATACCGTGATGGAACGTCAAAAAAAGATACTTCATGGTAACGATGAAACTTACGTTGAGAAACCATGTCGATTGGAAACTTGTGTGTCTCCTGTTAGGTGACTATTAGAAACAAACAAAAAAAAAAAAAATAAAAAAAGAATAAAAAAAAAAGAAAAACTACAAAAATTAAAATTAAACAAAAGAATTAATTAATTAATCGTCATAAGCATATATACAATATTGATAACATATTTATGTTAAATATTAATTTTTAGGGGTTCCAGTCCAAGTGGTTCTTTGGCATCATCATTGGACGGTCTTGCCGCAAGACTCAAAGATTTCGATGAGAGTCATTCCTTACCACCCCCATCACCTCGTCCATCCTCAAGGTATTCTATGTTACCTATTCTATGTAATGAAAAAAAAAAAGAAAAAAAAATTATTTAAAAAATTAGATTTAATAACGTGAAATAAAAAAATAAATAAATAAATTGAAAGTTGTAGACTGCCAAGAAGTTCACCAAGCAGTCCGGCACCCTCGAAGAAAGGAAAAAGACCAGCTTCGGCTTCGCCAATCAGAAGGAGACTATTATCGAGTCCTTTGTTAAACAGGCGAACGCGAAAAAGTCGTGGCGAGAGTTCCGATGAGGAAGGATTAATACAGGACGACTCGTCATCGAATTATCGCGACTTGGAAACCTTTCAGAAAGCACAGCTACGTCAGAAAGTTAGAAAAAATATTCTAAATAATTCAAATCGTTAATATATAAAAGAGAGTATCGTTATGAATAAACGAACACATATGGCCATACACACACACATATATCTATTATTTTTATATTATTTTAGTTAAAACAAAGGGGTGCTGGAATGTCTAATGGTCATAATAAACAGGAGACAACTAGACGGGAACTTGTGATGCACAATAAAGCACCAATGTGGAACGAAGCTAGTCAGGTTTATCAGCTTGATTTTGGTGGTAGAGTAACACAAGAAAGTGCTAAGAATTTTCAAATTGAATTTAGAGGGAAACAGGCAAGTTTTTAAATATTATACACACACACACACACACACACACATATATATATATATATATATACGTATATATACATAGAGAGAAATTATTTGTTACATTTAATTAATTTATATTAACAAATTTATTTATAATACGAAATAATTTTCTTTTATTTTTCATGATACCATAGGTGATGCAATTTGGCCGGATAGATGGAAATGCCTACACGTTGGATT
>NC_140822.1:2840000-2850000 GCF_050613455.1 Vespa mandarinia | reverse complement strand
TTATTTTTTCACAATATATATTA
This sequence comes from Vespa mandarinia, assembly GCF_050613455.1. Taxonomy (NCBI): domain Eukaryota; kingdom Metazoa; phylum Arthropoda; class Insecta; order Hymenoptera; family Vespidae; genus Vespa; species Vespa mandarinia. The sequence goes on along the minus strand of NC_140822.1, from coordinate 2,849,977 downwards.
TAAATATTTAAATATCCAATATTTTTTTTAATCTTTCTAGAACTATATGACGTCATAAAAGTTCATAAAAAAAGTGTTTAATAATTATTAATATGTTAACAATGTTAATGCATACGGTTAATACATTAAAAGTGATTTTCTTTGATCATTAATATACACTTTTCATGAATTTTTATGATATCAAATTGTTCTATAAAGACTACAGAATATTTTAAATATTTAAATGTTTATAATTTATATACGGAAATGGAATAAATAATGATATCAATCGATAATACTTATATCATTTATCGCTCCTGTTAATTAATATATATATATATATATATATATATATATATATATATATACATACATATATTTTGATTATTATATTGTCACAAAAATTCGGATTTTTGAATAGGAACACATGACAATAGAGGAGTTCGTCAAGTGAGTACAGTTCGCTCACATTATTTACCATAGTGGATACAGTTCGCTGATATTATTTTTGAAATTAGAAATACAATAAGGACACACGAGATGGCGCCAGGGGTATTAAGAATTTTTAAGAATTTAGTTCAGTGTCCTCCGCTAGATGCCGACACCTGTTGTTTTTTTTTAACTTCGATTAATAGGATCAGCTGATTGGACAGAGAAGTAAACCTCCTCTACTCTCATGTTATCCTATTAAAAAATCGGAATTTTTGCGACAATATGGCAGACAATTATTGACACTGTTATATATAGATATACTAATATTGTTAATCCTTATATCAAATGTATTAAGAATGACTTTTTTACCATAATTAAACATTTTCCATAAACTTTTATTATATCATATTGTTCTAAAAAGACTATAGAATATTCTAAATATCTAAATGTTTATAATTTATCCTCGGAAGTGGCATAAATAATATAATCAATTAATAATACTTATTTCGATTGTCTCTAACTGTTATTAATTAGAGAATAAATTATAAAAGAACAATTAACGTGAACTTATATAACATTTTAATGTTCTAGAAAGTCTGCAGAATCTTTTCAATATTTAAATGTTAACAAATTTTTACTAAGGAAGTGTCATAAATTAATATTTTAAATCGTAATTTATTATTTAGATTAATCTGTTATTGAGATTAATTATGAAATCATCAGACGCTTATATAATCTTTATTTATTTCTTCATTTAATAAAATGTAATAATAATTAACGATATTCCTAAATGTAATAAATAATATATAATAATGATCGAAAAATTAGAAAATAAGAAAATTGAAATCGTTTAAACTAAAGTTATAAAAAAAAAAAAAAAAAAATCAATTATCATCTTCGACATACGGTAATTTTTACATAGTAACAATTTTCAAAATATTCAAACCGACCGTTCCATTTTTATCTTTCTCAAAATTCACGCTAGATGGTACTTCGATCTTATCTAGAGAATTACATATATACGAATTAATAATAGTATCATATCGTTTTCTTTTATTGTTCATTATATCAAATAACATGTAACGTTATCGTTAATATTTAATCGTAGCTTAAATTAGTTTTTTTTACTGACGTAAATCGTGAATATAAATTTTCTAACTATAAATAAAATTATACTTTCATAATAAGATTAATATATATATATATATATACACCTCTTTTATTCCATTATTATATTATCAAGGAAAGTAGTATGAATAATTATAATGCCTAAACGAATTCGAACGTGAACTGATTCCAAAGTACAAAAAATATCATAAAGCTGAGTAATAGAAAAATATTGTAAGTTTTAATTGATAAGACATATACGTCGTTGGAAGGAAACACTCTTTTTTACGATTTCGATTAAAAATTATTAGATAATTGTGTGTGTGCGTGTGTTTTCCTTTTGTCTTTTTTTTTTTTTTTAATCACCGTTTAAAATATTTTTATAAATCAAGGTAATACTTACTACATATTGACTGATATACATTGATCTGTAATAATTTAATTATATCTATTATTTCTATATATTAGATATAATATGGTTATTTCTTGTGTTGATTCTTTGAAAGGAATTGTAAATCATTCCTTTCAAAATAAAGAACCATGGCAGATCGTTTCTATAACTGCTACAACTCTACTTGGAACTATTTGGATATGGAATTTTATTTTCTCCCAAGATAAAAGTAAGTGCTAAGAATATTTTTAACCATATACCATTACTTATTATTACTCAGATTAATAATATAATAATTATATATATTTAATATATATTTTTAGCCATTATGGAAAGAGGAAAAAAGCAGTTTTTTAAATTAGCTCGTTATATACCATCTATTAGAGATAGAATTGATAAAGAACTTTCAGATGTTAATGAATCTTTTGAAAAAGATACAATGCGTAAACTTATGAATACTCCATTTATTGTCGAACTTCCAAAGAATGGTCTAAGTCATGATAAAGTATTATTGAAAGTACAGGAATGTGTAAAAATGGGTAAGATGATTAATAATAAATATATTATCATATTAAAACATACATTATTAAGAATAATATTAATACAATTGATTTGTTATTTATTATAAGGTGATTATGAATGGAAAAAGGGAAGAGTATCGGGTACAGTTTATAGAAATGATTCTGGTCTTATGTGTTTAATGGCTGATGTTTATAAGATTGCATCATATACCAATCCATTACATCCTGATGTTTTTCCTGGTGTCTGTAAAATGGAAGCAGAGGTTATTAGAATATCTTGTCGTTTGTTCAATGGCGATGAGAATACATGTGGAACTGTAAGTATTTAATTTTTATCTTTTTTTTTTTTTCACAAAAGAGAAAAATAGAAATATAATAGTATATCATTAATTTTTCAATTAAATTATTTACTAAACTAGATGACAACAGGTGGTACAGAATCGATTATATTAGCTTGTAAAGCTTATAGAGATTATGGTAGAGAATTTAAAGGTATAGAAAGACCAGAAATGATAGTACCAGTAACGGCACATAGTTCATTTGATAAAGCTGCACAGTACTTAAATATAAAAGTACGCACAGTACCTGTCAATTCCCATAGTTATACAGCCTCTATTAAAGCTATGGAAAATGCTATAAATAAAAATACAATAATGGTAGGAATATTTTGTTTTGTTAAAAATTATATTTTTCTTTTCTTTTTTTTTTCTTTTTTTTTCTTTTTTTTTTTTTTTTTTTTTTTTTTTGTAATTTTTCAATTGATACATCATCAATCTACATTTTAGCTGGTATCTTCAGCACCTAATTTTCCATATGGAACGATGGACAATATTGAGGCAATTTCAAAGCTTGGTGTAAAATATAATATTCCAGTTCATGTTGATGCCTGTTTGGGTGGATTTCTTATTTGCTTTATGTCAGATATAGGATACAATTTACCACCCTTTGATTTTAGATTGCCTGGTGTAACTAGTATATCTGCTGACACACACAAGGTATTTTTTACTTTTTAGCCCTTACAAATAAAATATTTCAATAAATTAAATATTAATAAAGTTTTTAAATAAATGTTAATTATATGTATGATTTATCCGTAGTATGGATATGCACCAAAAGGATCTTCGGTCATACTTTATAGAGAGAAAAAATATAGACATCATCAATATACTATAACAACAGATTGGCCTGGTGGTATTTATGGATCACCAACTATAAATGGTTCTAGATCTGGTGGAATAATAGCCTCGTGTTGGGCCAGTTTAATATATTTCGGATACGATGGATATGTGCAAGCAACGAAAAAAATTATTGAAACTACTAAATACATTGAACAAGAGTATGCGTCGATATTATGCAATGATTGAATATAAAATTATTCATTTTTTTCTTTTTTCTTTTTTTTTTTTTTTTTTTTTTTCATATCATAATGTATATTTTTTATTTCTCACAGATTAAGAAAATTGGATGGAATTTTTATTTTTGGCACACCTGTAACTTCGGTAATTGCATTAGGTTCTAATGACTTTCATATCTATAGATTATCTGAAGCACTTGGTGCAAAAGGATGGAGTTTAAATCCACTTCAATTCCCTTCTGGTATACATATTTGTATTACGTATGTTCATACAGAACCAGGTATTGCTGATCAATTTTTAAATGACGTTAGAACCGAATTAACAAATATATTAAAAGTTCCTGATCTTCCAATTGAAGGAAAAGTGAGTATTAAATATTACATTATCAATTTGTATAAAATAAAAATATTAATGATAAATATATATATTATATTTTTAAAAGCTTGCAATGTATGGAATGAGTCAAAGCATACCAGATAGAAGTATCGTTAAAGATATTGCAAGATCCTTTTTGGATTCAATATATTACACTGGCAATAACAAACAAACGAACATGCAAGATACATAAAAATAATATATTGTATATTTTCAAAAAAAAATTAGTAACAAAATAAAATTTAAGTATCCTTATTGATACATTCTTTTCAGAATTATAAGCAGAAAATGAATAATAAAATTGATACAAACGTTTGTATATTATATATCTATTAAAAAATTTTTATTACATACCTTTATATATTACATATTTTATATGTATATATATATATATATATATGCTTATTATACATAGAATTTCTGTATGCAGCCATTTATGTACATTGAAGTAATTGATATTACTTTGAATATTCCCATTGTTTTTGGTAATTATTAATTTTTCTTATCTCTCTCTCTCTCTCTCTCTCTCTCTCTCTCTCTCTCTTTCTTATTTAATTAAATAATGTAGTAAATAACTAATCCATGTAAAAACAATTGTAACTTTTATTTTTTATGTTAATATATATTATTTTAGGTGTTCCTTTTACTCCGTGATATAATTTATTACTTCGTCGAACTATTAACCAGAAGAAATTGCAGAAAATCATGCATAACTCATTGCATACGTGGTTTCTCAATATTAATATGCCCTCGGTATGGCGAATATTTTATGAGAGTCGTGAAAATAGTTATGAGGGCAAATACCGATGTGATCTCGAGAATATCACGTCATTTTTATTCTCTGCTTTTACCAGTCTATAAATCCATCGAATAAAGATAGTTCATATCTTTTCGCACGTCGTTGTAGGATACTTTAAATTTTCAAATATAGAAATCTTTCATAAAAATATGAATACTATAAAAGAAAGTAAACACGAAAGAGATAAGGGCTCCAATATATTCTATATTCAATGAACGCCGATTATTATTCTTACTTTCTTAGAGATATCAACGATTTGTGTCTTTTTCTTTTTCTTTTTTAAAACAAAAATATCAAGGAGATATTAATAGATTTTGAGGAGAAGAAAAAAAAAATTAATTTGAAAAAATTCATCATTAATTTTTGAAGGGTAATAATTTCTAAAAGCAGTACAATAAAGGTATCTAAAAATGTTCTTGAAAAGATTATTATTAAAATGTTAAAGTTAAATATAATACAGTCTAAGAATGATTAATTGGGTCAGAACATTTTAGTATCATTCTCTATCAATTTAAAAACTATACATATAGCATATTGCATTACTTGCTTGTCAGAATGATGCACGAATAATTAATGTCAAGTATTTCATATGCATTAATGCAAATCTACAATCTACAAAAAAGATATAATAATATTAATGTAGAATTGTAATTATAATTTTTTTTTCTTTTTTTTTTTTTTTTTTTTTTTTTTTTTTATATTCAAGGTTCAAACAATTTCTCGTATCTTCTTTAACTGTGACACAATTCTTTATCATTAACAAATAAACACCATATAGTAATTGGTAATTATAATTGGTAATTAAATAACAAATAAACACCATATAGTAATTGGTAATTAATTTCTTTCCTCTTTTTTTTTTTTTTTTTTTTTTTATATAGAAATATTTGGGATTTATTAGAAAAATATCATTGACGAGAGAAAGCTTTAGTAACATATTTATATTATGCTTTTAGGTATTTTTCTAAAACGACATTATTCATGTGCGAGATATCAAAGTAAACTCAAATTCTGTTTTATATCATCGTTTTTCAACATCGTACGTATTCCCTAGTGAAAAGAATGTAAAGTATATTGCTTGAATTCTTACGCATTTCTTTTAAAGTAAGTAACAGCTTAGGAAGAAAAAAAAATGAGAGAAAAAAAAAATATGCAAGAGGAATCTCAGGCGAGTATAAAAAGCAAATAAAAGCAAATAAAAAAACAAAAAAAAAAGAAAAAAAAAGAAGAGCAAAAAGAAAGGAAAATTAAAAGAAAAAAAGTAAACGTAAATTATATTTCTCATTAAGACTGACTTCTTAAGATATAATTTAACCGAGCCATGATAGAACCTCGACAATGCATAGTTTAAAATGAAATGATCATTCTCCTTTAACGTAAATGTCCATGAAAAAAAAAAAAAATAATCATTAATTTTATCCTCGAGTAATATAATTATATTTCATAGAAATGAAAATGTTAAGCGATTAAATGATATTAAAATGATTACTATACTTGCATAGATTTTGATCGAATATCTTAGTTGCAAATACGAAACAACGATTAAGATTTATTTATTTTATCGTATATGCTTATCGTTCGAGATCATATCTTTGAATTCATCTAAAAAAAATTCTTTTATATATATATATATATATATATCTGCATAAAATTATATATATATTTATATATTTATTCAGAGACGAAGTCGTGTCGTTAAAAATTTCTTAATTGGGATTTAAGTCTGTTCGTCATCTTTTTATTATTCGTGAATTTAAAATTAATTACAATCGATTTAATATGTCCAATAGTAAAATGTTCATTTCTCGAACGGCTAGAAACTACCTTGGCACGATTTTAAACGAAACTACGGTGAATATAAATTATAGAGAGGAAACGCAAACTGTAAACAGAATTCAGTAAGTTAAGAAGAGCCCCTAGGAAAGGTTTACACACGTATAGGCATATATATATATATATATTCGATCTCGTTAATACATGACGCATACATTCACAAATGCTACAAGTCTTCGAGTTATTTTGGAATATCGCCAGTTACTCAAATTTACAATATAAAAATGAACATTTTCTTATCTCATTTATTTAACTTTCTCTCGATATTATTTGTTATTAAAAATTATTTATTTAAATGTTAATTATAATGCTCCTGAAAATAGGCATTACTTTATACATAATAATAACGTTACTTAAGAACGCCATCTATCAATAAGACAATATATTTTTTTCCGATTACATTCTTCTATGCAACGAACGACGTTATCGACTGAACATAGCGTGAAGGGTTGCCGTATTCCCAGGCGCGCTTATAATCAACATTTAAATAAATAATTTTAATTCGTTTAAAGGAAACGATGATCTTCCGGATTAAGGAATTGTATCGGTTTTAAATATTTATTAAGCCATTTAATTTAACAAGATAAAAGATATCAAATGATCTTACATCGATTTTTTTCTTATGATCAATCTGAGCAAAAAGTTTATGAGTGATGTAAGTGATAAGGAAAAACGAGAGGATTATTATTTTATTGTTACGTTATCGTATAACAAGTCATGCATTCTCGAATTTCGTAGGCGTATATATGTATGTATTGTAAAGTTACATTAGCTTTCTCAACGTCATTCTACATGTGTATTACAACGAGAAACCAGTAGGTGTGGAATTTGCACGGGTAGTCACACCACTCGGAGAATTGCCGATGCGGCGAGGAGTGTGTGCACAAGTAATTGAAAATATTCCGATCGGCACCATGTCGACCCAATTCCAGATTGAAACTTCGGACCATCGTTAGGTTAATAATGTACGTAAGAAAGAGAAAAAAAGCGACAGAAAGAGAGAGAAAGAGAAAGAGAAATAAAAAGAGATTTTTCTGTTGATCCCGTTAATATTACTTCGAATATGATCCGTATATCTTTCGAGATTAGAAAGAATTAAATTTAAGATGCAAAGCCGTGATCTATCTACATATATATATATATATATATATATAAAATATCACACATAAAATATAATAAATGCAAAAAAAAAAAAAAAATAAAAGAAAAAGAAAGAATAATCAAGATATCTCGTCAGATGAAATTCGTTGCAAAAAAAGATTTCATATAGTTTTTACAGATTCTCAAAGAATTTTAATTTTACTGCCAAATACGATCTGGTTAACCTCATATAGAAAAATCGATAATAACACTGCACTCTACTTACAGCAAGGTGTATTAAATCGGTTTGATTCTTTGGCTACTATCGGAAAACGCTCGAATGGCCTTGGCTGTAGTGATATCAAAGGTTGATATATATACATACGTGCGCTCACACATATATATATATATATATATATATATCCCCTACTAGTTTCTAAAAGAAAAAGAGTAAGAGAGGCATAGAAACAGAAACGGTTTTAAGCTTTTCATTCCTTCTACCCAATCGTAGGAGTCAGCCCTATTTCACGGTTTATCGGTGTACGATAAAAGAGGATATCGCCAATCGACGACGTATCTACGAAATAAAGTCATCAGTGTCTTTAAAGCACATTTGATCACACGAAGAAGAATCGTTTCGTTAAGTCGTTACTACGATCCTTCCTTCCTATTCTTATCGACTATTATTTTTTACGTATAATATATATATAATACAATTAAGATATTTCTTTTCATATTGCACGTGACACTCGCAGAGATAACATATTTGCGAATAGGCGTTAATTTCGATATACGTTTATTCCAAAGCCGATTACAAACTGTCATTTCGTTGTTATCTATATTGTTCCATATAGTAGAAATCATTGATAATGAATGCTGCTATATTTTCATTTGATAAATTATAATTTTTAATCGAGAAAAATTTTCTTTTTTTTTTTTTTTGTCCATATCGTATCATTTAATTTCATAATATATTATGATTTATAATAGAATCATTTCATACGAACGATTAATTATCTTGAAATATATTTCTCCGAATATAATCTTAATATTAAATTTATTCCGATAATAATTTGTATTGAGTTTATTATAATATTCACGCAACTATATCGAATACGTTTAGATAACGACAAACTAAACGGAACTGAATTTCTGTTGATGGGCAGTAACGTGATGCACTGACAGCGTTGAATCTATTGTTTCTATTAGATAATGGATCATTAAACACAATATACGTTTCACTACTTGGTACAACCCACGAAAGCTTCTAGGTAATAACGTTTCTGATTGTGATAGTACTGATTTTGTAAGAATTATTCCTAACACGGCCAATGAACTTTTCAATTTATTTTTCTTAATTGAATTTTTTTTTCTTTTCTTTTCTTTTCTTTTTTCTTTTTTCTTTTATTGAAATATTCAAATACAAAGAATCAATTATTATTGATAATCATTGTTGTTGTTGTTGTTGTTTTTTTTATATTATATTTTCAAAGATCCAAAAAAAAAAAAAAAAAAAAAAAAAAAAAAAAAGAAAAACAATAATCCGAGATTGGAAATTTTCTTGAACCGCAAACAAAAAAGAAGAAAATTATTGAAAAAAATCACGATGAAAATGATCGTTGTTGTTTTTCTAGTTTTTTTTTCTTTCTTTCCTTCTTTCCTTCTTTTTTTTTTTTTTTTTTTTTTTTTTTTTTTTTTTTTTTTTAATAATCTCGATAGCAATCATGGAAAGAGAAAGAGATAGAGAGAGAGAGAGACAGAGACAGAGAGAGGAAACAGAGGACCGTTAACCAACGCACCAATGTTTCGTGCAGCGAAGGGTAAATGAAAAAAAAACAAAAAACAAAAAAAAACCAAAAAGAAAAAAAAACAAAAAATAAAAAGGAAAAGAAATCGTACAGCACGTTCAATCGACAATTCGAGATTGAATTCTATCGCAAAATGTGAGAGACTGGTCGGAGAAATGGTAGCTCGTCTATACGGATTAAACGAATCTCGATGAAAATATCAGGAAGGTTTGTTCCACAAAACTTTCAACGAAAAGTTCCTGTGCGAAAAAATAATTTCGAGGATAAACGATGAAGAGATTTTTTGTCAATATTTAT
>NC_140822.1:2830000-2835000 GCF_050613455.1 Vespa mandarinia | reverse complement strand
ATATATATATATATATATATATATTTATAAAAATTGAAAATTTTTGCAAAAAAAAAAAATTGAAAATTTTTGCAAAAAAAAAACGAACGAATATAATAATCATGAAATATTGCACGCAAATCAAAAGGAAGAGAGACATGTGGGAAACATTTTTTTTCCTTTCTTTTTGTTTGTTTTTTTTTCTTTTTTTTTTCGTTGGAAGAACATAAATGTCGAGAATAAAATACATGAACAATTCCGAAACCTTTATTTCGAAAAAAAAAAAAAAAAAAAAACAGAAAAGGAAAAAGGGAGAAAAAAGAGAAAAAATTGTTTTAGAGTGAAGTATGGGCAGTCATTCGAGACCCGTAGTAATTTTGATGTCAGAGTTAGTAAAGCGAACGAATGATCATGGATAGGAATTCTGACACGATGAGTAATCGAGGAAGTTCAAATTTTATACGATTTTTTACGATGTTTTACGATGATGATTGGCAAATTCAACTTGGTTGTAACACGCTAAATTAAATAAGGAAACATTATGCGAAATGGATTTTTACAATGTGAGAATAAAATAAATGCAGAAAAGAAATTGAAACTTTTATAAAAATTCTATCTTTTTTCTCTCTCTCTCTCTTTCTCTCTCTCTTTTTCTCTATTAAAATTTACAATCTACAAAGTTTATTTCACACGTAGAAAATTTTTTCTTTTTTTTTTTTTTTTTTTTTTTAAGCGTATATAACAACCTCCCTCATAACTTTTCTTTTTATTAAACATCCACTCGGGTTATTTTACAACGAAACTAATTACTCCATTCATTAAATTTAAATCAATTAAAATTTACTATCTGAAGTCTACATAGAGAAGAATTTTTTTTTTTTTTTTTTTTTTTCTATAAAACTTTCTCATCAATTAATAAACAATTTATTCTAATTAATTTTAATAATTATCGCATTCGTTGAATTTGAATCAATTAAAATTTATGATCTAATGTCTATTTTACATTTCATTAAAAAAAAAAAAAAAAAATCTTTTTGTTTTGTTTTTGATTAAAACTTCATCATCGATTGTCAAACAATTTATTTAGATTATTTCACTTGAATTATCGCATTTATTAAATTCTATTCGATATTTATTGAAAAACTTATAAATTTTTCTTTTAGATTTTATCCGCTCGATTAATCTAATGATTAATTTCAGATATTTTCATTAATCTTCTCGTAAACAGTTGTTACAGACGTAAAAAGAAAATTGTCTAAGACGTCGTTACGAATTAAATGGCAATCGAGATTCCCCAAGAGAAAGACAGATAGAGAGAGAGAGAGAGAGAGAGAGAGAGAGAAGAGATTGTAGTTCAAGAACGATGTGTTGAAAATCGAGCTTGATGGATGATTCGGTTAAACGTCGAAGGTGAACTAAAAATATTAGTTCTTTGGTGTTAAGCGATAGGAAAGAAGATCGATCTAGATTTAATAATTGAAACGTACGAGCATCGATCTGTTTCATTCTTATTTTTCTTTTTTTTTTTCCTTTTTCTTTTTTTTTCTTTTTTCTTTTCACACAGTTCGTTTATACCAGACATCAATATTAGATTGTTTTCTTATTTTTTCCCCTTGTCTCTTTATCAAAACGCTTAGTAATCTAAGATAATCATATAGAAAATTATTTTTAATAATTAACATCATAAATATTCACAAGATTAATAATAATAAGTTTCAAAGAAATATAATAAATTTCAATGTTAGAAATGTCAGAATTATTTCATGGTTTCATTAGTGGTTGATAAATTATATAATAACAAAAAAAAAAAAAATAGGAAGAGATAGTGTGAAACGAAGAAAAAGAGAGAGAGAGAGAGAGAGAGAGAGAGAAAAAAGAAAATTGATAAGAACGAGGGAATGAAATCACATGGAACGTGAGTACCATCTTCAAAAGGATAACTTGATCGAGACCAATTTCATATGGTAATAAAAAGTGCACTACAGAATATCAAAAGACACCTATTTCTCACTCTCTCTTTCTCTTTCTCTTTCTCTCTCTCTCTCTCTATCTCTTTTTTTCCTCTTTCTCTCTATATAAATATGTATATACAAATTTCAGCTCTATATCTTCTTACTTTGAGAAACCTAAAGAATCTCTTTCTTTCTTTCTCTTTTTCTTTTTTTTTTTCTTTTTTTTTTTTTTTAATCAAACGATAACTAAAAGAGAAAGAAGAGAGATATTCGCTTTAACATAAAATTTATAATTTCGAAAGATAGAAAAAATTCGTAATCTTGTTGTTTAGAGTATCGATCTCTCTCTCTCTCTCTCTCTCCCTTTTTTCTCTCTCTCTCTCTCTCTCCTGTATGGAGAATTGTATGAGATTATTCAAGAATACCACGGATCAATCATGTAGCTTGCATATGGATATGGAAATTGCGGACGAAATTGCTCGGCCCATATTAAAGGGTAGACTACTCGATTGACCGACGTATAGCGAAATGTCAATTACAAATATCATACTTTCGATTTTGATGAATATCTGAATATCAAGATCGAATAAAAGAAAATATTTCGTAATTATAATTAATCTCCCCCTTGAATTTTAATCTGTATTAAATAATACACATGTCTATTGAAAAAAAAAAAATAATGAATTCAATATCGTGATCGTGTTCATGTAATTTTATTAAAAATTTACAAAAATTCATGACAAACGTATTAATTTATTTTATTCTTTTCGATGATACCAAATGGATAGGAAAACAATTGATTCTTCGAAAATATCAATAAGTCAAATTTACTCGAGGCTGATAAGAAACGAAAGAGAAAAAAAAAAAAAGAAAAGAAGAACAAGAAAAAAGGAAAAAACAGACAAAAGAAATACGGAAAGTAGTTCGATACGGAAATCTAACGAGAGTTAGGCGTTAGGATAGTAATTAATCTTATTATCTTAGCAAATCCGGGCTAATACATGTTGTCGTGAACTTCGCCCTCCGCCGAGAGGTATCTATTTACTAAAGAGATAGCTAGAGATATTTATGAGAACAACTCAATGAATATCTTCCGTTGAGCGTGGGAATATTCAATATTTATTTCAACTGTTTGTTAAATAACATCTGCGTCAAAATATAATATATTTGTATTTATACGATAGACATATACATACATACATATATATATATATATAATTTTATTTCTCCCTTTACAAATTATAAAATTTATTTAATTAATTGAATAAAAATGAACGGCTTAAAACCACCTGTAGAATTCTCAAGTTCCTTTTCATTTCTTTTTTCTTCTTCTTCGTCATCTTCTATTTGATCATCGATCAGAATTGAATTAAATTTCTATTTTATATTTGTATTTATTATAATTGTAAAATTGTATTTTATATTTGTATTTAGCAAAAAATATCACAGATGAGAAAAGCTCCTTTTTCGTAATGATAAAGTTTGTTAACTTAAGCGTTTAAAATCAATCCCTTTTTTTTGTACTTATCTCCTCCATAATCCTTAAAGCTAAAAGTGAAATCAGATTTCAATGGAAAGAAAGTTTTTCGTTTCTTTTTTCTTTTTCCTTTCTTTTTTTTTTTTTTTTTTTTTTTAACTGTTTGCTCATTTCTTATTCTCAAGAAGAGAACTAAGGAATTTACTTTGCTCTTCCATTCGTGGAATTCAAATTGTTCAAGTGAACTCCCACGATTATTATCATATCTTTTCGATGGATTTTAAATCAGAATCATCGAAAAGAATTTTTAAATAATTTATATTATTATCAATTAGATTATCGTATTAGGTATACAACAGTTTCTTTCGAAAGAGTAAATATCTATTTTAATTAATAATTAAGTAAATGACAATATAATAAACTAATTTCATGAATATTTTTTGTCGCAAAAAAATTTTCGAATTTTTTTCTCTCTCTCTCTCTCTCTCTCTTTTTTTTTTTAACACATATTTTACAGTATTCACGTATTGGATATTTAAACACGTTAAGTTTCTTATTAAATCATTTATAAATTGAAACATTATTTTATATTACTTTATAGTCAATTATTTGAAGGGAGCATGATCATTTTATCTTATCATTCAAGTAACTCCTTCAAAAGAAACTTCTTTTGGACTTTAGATAGATTAGAGATACATTTGATCCAATAAATGTCGAAAACGATCGACGATGATCTGTAATACGATATCGGGACAAATCTCGAAGTAGTAGATCCGCGTGTCGATATCGAATTTCCGTAACGTCTCTCTGGACAGAGAAGAGAAATAGGGTTCTTGGTAATAAATCTTATTATCCGTAACGAAATGCAAGGAAGTTCTTGTCGTCGACTTTGTTAGGAGAACCAAGCATAGATTTACGAGGTGATTTACTATTCTTTAAAGTCCATCTAAATTTATAAGAATTCATTCTTCTTTCTTCGATAATACGAATTCGAATTCGTCATCAGAAAATACATGTAATTTTAGAAGATTTTTATTGACGAGTATTATTTTCGATTCATATCAAAATAGAAAATTTTTTTCGAAATCATTCTTTTTCGGAAAAAAAAATTTTTTTTTTTTTTTTTTTTTATTTTTTTTTATTGAATAATAAAAATTCAAAAATCCATAAATCGCGAAATAATTGTTGTAGATTTTTAATGATTTTAGAATAATTATTTTGTTTCTTTTTTCTTTTTTTTTTTTTTTTTTTTTTTGTAATCCTCATCTCATCTCCGAACATTCATTTTAAATATCATATTCGTTAGAAACATCGAAACAATTATAGATTATGAAGAAACTGGGAATAATTTCTATGCAAATTTATCTCAGTGAAACGTTACTCCAGTGTCAGGATGACAAACATTTTAGCAATAGCTCTATGGTTTTGTCGTGGCATCACAATGAACATTAGTATACTACGTCTGAGAAATAGGGTGAGAGAAAGAGAAAGAGAGAGAGAGAGAGAGAGAGAGAGAAAGAGAGAGTATATGAAGCAGTATCTTGATCCATCCCTCACTTCGTCTCGTAAAACCATTAAGAGCTCTAACGTTG
>NC_140822.1:2817500-2825000 GCF_050613455.1 Vespa mandarinia | reverse complement strand
ATAGAACATAAATGGAACTAGAATATTCTCTGTGACGGTAAATGAAACTTTGTATCTTACTTTTCTATCTCTCATCATCATATCTGTCTATAGAATACTTCGATGATATTTCTATCTTGTTTAACGTAGAAATATATTCGTATATTAGTATGAACAGAATTGATTTAAAATTATTTACATATATATATATATTTAATTATTATATATATAATATATATATTTATATATATATTATATTATATATATAAAATATATATAATATTAAATATATATATATACGTTTAAATACATAAGCTTATTTACTTGTACTACTTAAACGTCTGATCTCGTAAGAGTAATTTACTTATACCATTCAAATGGTTAACTTGTATCACTTAAATGTCTAACTAAATTTAATATATATATATATATATATATATATATATATATATATATATATATTAAATAAATACGAAGTCGCTTAATTATACGAAAAAATGAATTTAGGGTAGAAAATAAATAATGGAAGGGTGAACTATAATCTTCGCATTAATTCTATCGATTCCTACGCGGCATTTACTTTATCACGATTATACAGACGAAGGAATAAAGAGGATTACGGTATTAGTACGAAATCGTTCACTAAACTTTTCGATCGATCGTTCGATCCTCCACAATTTTCGTGGTCTTAAAATTTAAACGGATTTTCTCGATGAATCAAAGATATATTACGTATGAACCGCAAGGATCATTTTTATATTGTGTTACGTGGATTAGAGAAAATTGATTTTTCTTTTATTTCTCTCTTTTTTTTTTTTTTTGTGAAAAATAAATAGTATTATCTAACAGCAAAGCCACGATGATTGATGATTCTGCTTATTTCTTTGCGAAGATTTATATGAAAAATATTAATATTTATTGAATGAAAAAATTCTATTTGTGATCAAGAAAAAAAAAAAAGAAAAAAAAAACAGAACTATCTTTAATGATTTCAATTGAAAGAAAAAAAGAAAGGAGGAAAAAAATAAGGAAATATATATAAAAGAAATAAAATAAAAGAGACGAGAGATTAATGATCGATAATTAATATATACAATATTTCTATATATTGTAAAGGAAAATAACTCATCAAGATCGATCAACTTTCTCTATAGTTACGTGAAACTCAGTCATCCTAGAAATTGGTACAATGAATAGCCATGATGGACCATAGTAGGTCGCCCATAGTAATTTCACACATTGGGGAAGACGACACGTTCGATTTTGAAGCAGCAAAGCTTGATGTCCACTTAAACGGGGAACAATTAATTCACCGTATATTCAGTTTTACGCTCGAGAGTCTCTAGTATCTATCTAAATTACCTACGTCAAGCACAGTACCAACCAGTTTATGATCTATGAGCCTATCGAACAAGCTTCTCTAAGTAGAATGCTCTTACCTCGAGGGACATGCATCTCTTAGTCGAAAATCTCTGACCGGACAATATCTCGTTCATTCTGTTCAATTAATTGCAATCTTCATGCACTAATAATACGAAAATTCAAATTTATTTCCTCATCGCAATAATCAATTTTCTATATTTACGATCTAAGATAGAATGATACATTCAAAATTGATCCAATTAACAAAATAAAATAGAAAATATTGATAATCTTGAATTCTCATAAGTGAAAAGAATCTTGAATTATAAAAATTTTATCTAAATTAAAATATTTCTTCGTTTAGATCAATTCTATTTTTCTCTTTTTTTTTTTTTTTATCAGCGACCACGTTTCATCAAACAAAAAAAAAAAAAAAACAGAAAAAGGAAAAAAAAAAGGAACAAACAAAGGATACGTTTTAATTAATTTTAATTAATTGATCCATACTGTGACATATTAAAAACGTTTCTTTTGACTTACAATTTTCTAATGCATTTCTAATTTATATAAAAATCTACCTTCCTATTTCATTAAACGATTGATACAACGTAAATAGTCAAAGGTACTTTCTAAATGCACAGGTAACTATTCTTGTCTGAATATCGCGTGAGTAGTAGCAGTTTGTTAAGAGTCAGACACGAGTAGGCAAAGCTTGAGGCCAAGTACAATAGAAATAGAGAGGATAAAGTAAGTCGTTTCGAGCTTAATCCATCTACAAAGAGGATTAATTCTGCTTGATGAAATGTTAAGAATAATAAATGAAATTAATGATGATTAATTACACGAGAAAATAATGAAACCTTAGATATTTTTGTTTTCCTGAAGCCATACATGTTCGTTCTCTCTCTCTCTCTCTTTCTTTCTTTCTCTCTATATACATATACGTGTACATGTGCATATATATATATATATATATATATATATATATATATATAAATATATAGAAACCATGTGAACACATAAAAGACAATTAAAAGAGAAACCTCGACGGATGAAAAGTCGTTATCAAAATTGTGTCACACTATATTCATCGTCTGATAAAAAAATGATTTTTTTGAATAATGATCCTATCACTGGGGGGCATAATAAAAATGTAATTCAGTAGAAAGTCGTTCATTTTATACACCCGGACTAAGAAAATAATGATGGCAATGTATTGAAGTAGTTGTAGCCACTTTTCGGAAGGGGGAACCGTAATTTTACTGTTTCAACATCCACATTGAAGGAGCTCTTTTTTCCTCTTGTTATTTTCTTTTCCTCTTTCTTTCCTTCCTTTTTTCTTCTTCTTCTTTTTTTTTGTTTTTCTTTCTTGTTCTTCTTTTTTTTTCTCTTTTTTCTTTTTTCTTTTTTCGTTTTTCTTTTTCTTTTTTATCTTATCTACCTCTCGTAAGGGAGAGAGAAAAACCTTGCGAAACTTTTACCATTGGTCTTAATTTAACTTCGCACTTTTTTACATGAAAAAAAGAAATGGAGAAACGAGACTTTACTATCTTAAATATGGGTTGATCGTGTTAAGGGCTTAATTTAAAATAAAAAAAAAAAAAAAAAAAAAAAAAAAAAAAGTAGGAGAGAAAGAGAGAGAGGGAGAAGATAATAATACGAGTTCTTAACAGCATCTTTAGATCATGTTGTGTAATCTAAATCCATACTGAGATAAAGAAAGAGAGAGGGAGAGAGAGAGAGAGAGAGAATGGGAGAGAGAAGAAAAAGAGAGTAAAAGTTGGTCAGATATGAATTATAAAAAGAGAAAGGATATGAATGGCACGACCTCGTTACGTTTGAGAAGAAAAGAAAACTGGGACTAGTAACTAATGAGACACCACTAGTTACAATTGTCATAGTAAATCCAGGGTTAATCTTCTAATGTATAACATTTCACAAAGTTCTGTTAACATTGATCAAACGTATAAACAGTTACTAAATTTTACTTTTAGTTTGTATTATTATTATATAAGAAAAGAAATAATAATTGTTATTAAATGTGAATTATTCAATTGATAATATAAAAGAACACAATTATATTCATTGTAGGTGACGTGATGTGTTTAACAAAAAAAAAAAAAAAAAAAATAAAAAAAAAAATAAAAAAAAGAAAGAAAAAAGAAAAGAAAAGAAAAGAAAAAAAGAAAGAAATAAAATAAAATAAAAAGACCGAGAAAAATGTAAAATTTGTGATAACGAATTCGATTCACTTTTCTCAAATACTGTTAACCAAATATCCAGTAACACATTTTAGTAACGCTTCAGTTAAATGGAACGAAGAGACTACAAAAGCCGTTGGGTATATTAATATACGATTTTGTATCTCGGAAAGTTCGTTTGTATGCTAATCGAAAACAATTTGGTTCAAGAGAACAAATCAAATTCCATCGTAAAATTTCATTCTATACAAATTTATTATTTTTCTATATACTAAATATCTATCCATCTATCTGTCTATCTATCTATCTATCTGTGTGTGTGTGTAAAAGAAAGTGAGAAAAGTTATCTGGAAAAGTGACAGAACATCAATAATACGTCCGCAGATACGATGAAAAGATTTTTGAAATTCCTTTAACTCATGAGAACCCAGTGAGAGATTCGTGGAATTTCGAGACATCGAAAGTTCACCGAATTGCATCGTTGAAAAAATTTATGCTCTTGTAGAATGTAATTTCTCGAGAAACTTCCATCATTCTTTTCCCTTTCTTACTTTCTCTCTCTCTCTCTCTCTCTCTCTCTCTCTCTCTCTCTCTCTCTCGTTCTCTCTTCTTCTTTTTCACAAAAACATTGCAGTAAAAAAACCCGGATTTATCAGAACGTAGATGACTTTTTTTTTCCAAAGTCTCCTCATTAACTTCTCATTAACGGATTCCTAACTTTTCATTAACGGATCGAATTTTGATGAACTAATTTATCTCGAGAAGAATTTTCAAAAGAAAATTTCTCTATAAAGTTTCATGGTTGAACATTTTTATTTGCCAATTTATTTGTTCAAATAAATAAATAAATGGAAAAAAAAAAAAGAAAAAAAAAGAAAGAAAAGAAAATACAGACACACGCGTGCACACGAATAAAAATAAATAAATAAAATCAAAGAGTAAATATAGAAATGATTTTGAGCTTATTATTTTAAGAAATGAATACGAATCGTAGGAATTTTTATGATTATCGTAAAAAGCTTAAAGTTCATAAAACATTGACGTCTGTATCAGCAGGTACGGCACACCCCTTATGATTCTTTAGCCGGTAAGAAAGGAAGTCCGTGTATTGGCTTATGAGTCAGGGCTTGGTGTTCATAGTATGGCATATTGCGGTCAGTAGGACAACCTTAGAATTACAAGAGAGACTTATGACATGAAAGTGATACCGCAGGACAGGTTAACTCGAACAATTAATTTATCATCTTCAAAACCGTTTACATATGCATTTATATGCTAATTCATTGGTAAGAAACATTTCATCAATTATATTTAATGTCATAACTGTTACATTTAATTTTATTAATTAAATCAAAAAAATTATTATCAATCTTTACAAATGTAGTATAGCTCACATTGATTTAACAAATTCAATGTCAATTTATATTTCACATTGATTATCCACGAGAATGAACGTTCTATGTGACTATGTAGTAACCTGTCAAAATTTTGATGACGTTTTATTTAAAATGGAGAGAAAGAAAAAAAGAAAAATATGAAGGTAAAAAAGAGAAGAAAAGAGAGAGAGAGAGAGAGAGAGAGAGAGTGAGAGAAATGATCAAAACACGTCCGAAGTTTTAATAAACACGTATTTAATAATCATCTTATTCGCGTTAATTAAAGTACATGTGAACAGTTAAAATGTGAATTACAAGTGGCACGAATGAAAAATAATAAATATTTGATAATATTAAAAGTTTAATACTGAAATAATCGAACGAAATCAATTAATGATTAATCAGTTTATTAGATCAATATTTTCTCTATCTATTTTTCCCTTCGAAAAATATATCTTACGACACAGAGTAAAATCTAAGACAACGTTAAAATACTTTCTTTTTACTTCGATATAGATTAAATCAATTGCTCCTAAGACGTAGTTACAACTAAGCGATAAGCAATTAAACTTTGTGAGAACGGGGAAGAGTAATTAATCACGAGTTAAAGTTAGGATAGTTCGATCAAAAATCTACGTCAAAACATACATAGATACACATAAATAAATAAATAAATAAATAAATAAATAAATATATATATATATATATAGAGAGAGAGAGAGAGAGAGAAATCGTTTAATCAAATTTAGATGTAACATGAAATACAAGAATCGTTTAATGTAGAAAACAAAAAAAAGCAAAACGATATAGTCAATATAATTGTCTACAATCTTGCTAATAACACGTATCAACGCCAACCTAGATTTGTACGTGTTCAGGGTATATAACTACGTAGAAACACATAAATGAGAAAGAGAGAGGGATAGAGAAAAAGAAAGAGAAAGATATAGAGAGATAAAAACAGAGATAGAAAATGTTCATGAAAAGCTTGTTTAATTTTCGTAGAAAGCTACAAAATCGATTCACTGATAATTGTCAATTTGTATTTGGCATATAAAAATTGTTACTACTATTTTATTGTGCATGCATATATATATATATATATATATATATATATATATATATATATATATTTCTTTTGCTATCAATTCTTTTTTAAAATTCAAAGCTTATTCATAATGACATTAAAGTATCACGACAAAGCTCATCATTCTCATTATTATCAATCAATTTTCGAATTAGTGAAATTTATCGTATTTCTATCTACCGTCAAATTATATATATATATACATATATATATATATATATATATATATATATATATCTGCATATTCGAAAATCATTTTATGAATATCATAATACCGAAATGTGAGAGACATATTGTATGTAACTGATGTGACTTTTCACCAAATTGTGAATTATCAGTATCATGGTATTCGTTTCACGAATATATTATTAAACAAGTTATAGTAATTTCTTGGATAGAATTATAAATTTCCTTTTTATAAGTTCATATTGAAATTAATGAATTTTTGTAATATCAAAATTACAATTAAACGAGAAGATTATTTCTAAATAGTTTAATCAAAATATAATATATAAGTAAAGCCCAAGCGTGTATAAAGTAATGAATTAATTTAGGAGCGTACAACGATTAAAATCTTTTCCCATGTTATTTCGAGATATATACATATACAGTAAAATGCGTGCGTGTCTATTATAACGAAGTTACTTACTTTTCAATTTAGATAAACGACAGTTGTATAAAGTTAGTACCATAAAGTTGAAGTAGATATCACGTGCTTTTTTGATAATGATAACCATGTCCAATCTGTAATGTATGAAAATTGAAAACACTCAAAATAATATCATAAGAAGTAACTAAGAATGTAATTTCAAAAAGCAACGACAACCGAAGAGAAAAGAAAAAAGAAAAAGAAAAAGAAAAAAAAAATGATAAAAGAAGAAATATATCTAAGGAATGAGAACTTCGCAAAGTTAACTTCCTTCCTTGATTCATCAACGTCCTCTTGTTATTGTGGTAAATAGGTAAAACACATTCGAGATTGCAATTTCCATCTCGGTGAATAGATTGATATTACTCAGATTGTATGCGGTGGCTCGTCAAGCCCATCACCTCTGAAATTGCCCACGTGGTATATAAGCTTACTGTAGATATCTCGTGAGAATAGAAAAGAGAAGAGAGAAGAACGTTACCTTCGATGTGTCCAGATGTCGATTCCCAAGAAATCTTATATACTTCTCTATCTCTCTCTCTCTCTCTCCTCTCTTTATCTCTCTTACTATAAAAAATTATATATGTATATATATATATATATATATATATATATATATCTCTCATTTTTTCCAATTTACTCGAGAAGAGCTAACAAACGTAATATTTAGATCATCTTTTATATAAATACTCATTCCTTTCAAACTTTCTCTTTCTTTATTTTTCCCCGTTTCGTCTAAAATATTTGAAATATATTCAACTCGAAGATTAAACGATCTGCTTCCTGCAAACTTCGATAAACAAAAGGTGAGGCGAATGAATTTTCAATCTAATTGCGTTTCGATGC